>NC_041388.1:362926277-362989154 GCF_002162155.2 Triticum dicoccoides
CGCCCCCCAACCGTCGGTGACTGCCAACCAGAGGTCTCACGACTTCAAATACCCACCGACCACTAATTTATTACCATTTCTGTCCTTCATATACGCGTTGACGGGTGGGCCCTATGGTAATGTGCGCTGCTGAATGTGGACCGTTTGACTGGTCAATTGATCGTGTTATCAACAAATTACGGAGCTATATGGTGATCCAGTGACCGTATGATCACCCTAAAATGTACTCCTATTTTATTAACACAGTACAAACTCAAACTACCATTTCTTTCTTTTATATACGGGCTGACAGGTGAGCCCCACGGTTACACGCCCCGATGGTGCAGCACTAGTTGCGCCGCGTGGAACGTTTGACTCGTCAATTGATTGTGTCATCAACAAAATACGGAGTTGTACGGGTGAGCCAGTGACCGTATAATCATGATATGTATTTGTTTAACACGGTACAGACGCAAGGGCTCATATATACGCGCAAGCACTCACCGCTATAAGCGCACACACGCGAACCCTACCCCTATGAGCACCTTCGAGAGAGTGGGCCAGCATATATGATCTTGAGATTTTACGAAGTCACCATAGGTGCCTCGTAGCCGAGTGGAACGTCTCCTCCCACTGAACGTACATCGCCGGAAAATACTGAAATTAACACAAGATAAATGCGAGCACCGGGACTTTAACCTTGGTGGGATCGAGAAACCACTGTCCTCTAACCATCCAACCACATGTTGGTTAGCACGACAAAATGTATGTGGTGACCGTGATGAGCTTATTCTGAAGTCCAGTGACCATATCGTGCTTTCGCTTCAAATACAATGACCGTAAGTGTCGTCAACAAAATACGGAGCACGTATCAAATGCAAAGTCCGTCAGTGTCATCAACAAAATATGGAGACGTATCGTGAGCTAGATACCGTTGTACTATTGTATATGCTTATTTTCTTAGTGGCCGATTGCGTGTGTGGTGTGGTGGGCACATCATTTCTAGTTGTGGTGGGTCAACATGAAGACTCATGGGTCGGTTCCATCCTGCGCCACATATAGGTTGGACCGAGACGTGTTATACAAAGACCCATGTGGAGGACTCGGCGTACAACACGAAGCTACCAGACTCGCTGAGGATTCTATCCCCACTGGTGATAAGCCGACTATATATGATTTGTAACCCTAGACCCTTAGTATGTTATACAAGCTTGGGGGCTAGTTCGTCGATAGT
Organism: Triticum dicoccoides; assembly: GCF_002162155.2. NCBI lineage: Eukaryota > Viridiplantae > Streptophyta > Magnoliopsida > Poales > Poaceae > Triticum > Triticum dicoccoides. The sequence goes on from NC_041388.1 coordinate 362,927,491, forward strand.
ATACACACACGCACAATGTCTGGTATTCACGTGTACTTTGTACACACCCCTATCACTAATATACAGTACCAGGAGTAGGCTGTTTCTTCAACTGCAAGGGTCCGATCCGAACTAGGGTAAAACTTTGCCTCGTATTACCATCCAGCCTAACAGCCAGGGATATCCTACCGGATGATATGATGAAATCATATCTGCCAACTACTAAGAGAGAGGTGTGTCGGGGGGCAATGTGTGCGAGAGAGGCCTAATTAGAGACCGTGCATGTGTATATATGCATGTGAGAGAAATAGTGTTTTCCAACTGAGATTAGTGAAAGTAGTCAGAAAGAGAGAGAGAAACAGAGAGAGCATGTGCGTGAGACACCCCGACACCCTAAGAGAGATTGTGAGCATGTGTGAAAGAGAAATGCCGATGCATATAAAATGTGTGCACTTATGCGTTAGATAGAGAGAGATATAACGTGTTTGTGAGAACGGGGCGAGGCATAGTGCATCTACGTGTAAAAGGCGGTTCTACGCATCTATTATATACTTAAGACAAGAGGCAAATAAGCCATCACATTTGTCCACATATGCTAATATTTTTTACGCCGTTTGATTAGAATAACAACGGCTAAGATTTAAAGATTTTTACGTTACATCGAAAAATATATGTACCAGTACTATTGAACTTTCATGTTGACACGTTAGATGCATATAAGCAGTAGGAACTTTAAAAAAATATAGAATAAAATTATCAATTGGGAAGTCAAGTCACGCTGTGATCCTGATGTAATGGCCTAGAGCAAGTCTTTGCACGTACGTTGTGCATTATATATAGAAATAAAAAATGATGTACAAAAAAACATGTACCGTGTTTGTATCGGATCAAACATAGCCAACAAATTTAGCACCTGCCGGACGTACGTGATTGAGACAAAGCATGTCAGGTTAATCGTCTGAGAAAACGTAGGAAAAAAAGAAAGCTTCTGCCCAATGTTGAGACGGCGCATGTGACCTAATCATCTGAGAAAAAGTAGGAAAAACAAACATATAATCGGCTTTCCAGCAGAACAAATCAACTAGGCTCTGGCCGTATGTTAAAACAAATTAGGCTTTGGCCGTATGTTAAAAAAATTAGGCTCTGGCCGTCTGGCCGGACGAGCAGATTTTTTTAGTGGTGGACACACATTGATTTTCTTTTTAAAAAAATGATTCTTCTTTAAAAAACTGGAACGTAGCAGTTTATTCATATGGACTCCTTTCATATAAATTTAGAAATAATAAATCAGAAAATAAAGATATTCACTTTTATATGAACTCCACAAAAATTCTTCAGATAGTTATAGCTATATTCAATAGTGCTAAAAGAGAAATCAAGACTTAGGTTTGTACACAAAATTCAACGTACAATGCAAACAAATAGAAGAAAACATCTACCTTTTTTTAAACACGTACAGACGCAAACGCTCATACATAGGTACACACACCCTTATGAACCCATGCACATCCTACCCCTATCAGACGTCATCTTTAAATTGAAAATTTTGTCATATAAATCTTCGTAGTCAACGAGAACATCTTCTCTCGCTGAATGCACATCAGCAGAAGGCCTGAAATAAATATAAGTAAATATGAGCACCAGTGTCAAGTCGAGAACTTAAACTTTCATGGGCTGGGAAAACCACTGTCATCCTAACCATCTAACCATAGGTTGGCTCTTGAAACGTCTATCTTTTTAGAAAAAAAAAGAAACAACTACTATGCTGCCGCACAATGGCAGTAAAACATGACATCTGAACGCAGAAATAAGAGTGTGAAAGCAAAAGGCAACCAAACGGCTGACAGCGTGATGCACTGCAAGAAAACACTTTTTATTTTTGTTCTTTAATATTTCTTCACCTGAAAAATATATGAAATGGAAATCTATTAAATATACAGTTATTATGTGTTCTGTTAGGAAATTCTATTTATAAACAGGACTAGGTACAAACCGCATAGCTGAAAAGGGAACATAACTCTATTTTGTACATATATTTGGGCCAGTCTTTTGGTTTGCACACATTAGTTAATTCAATATTATGTCAGTAGCATAATTAATAGTTGTAAGTAAAACTAAAGGTGTAAGTAACAACATGTCGAGTAAGTTGATGCAAAACGTTATGAGCACGGTTATGTATGTAGAGAGAGAGAGAGAGAGAGACTATCAATTAGTAATAAGATTGAGTTGGATTGGCAAGCGACCGAAACATTTTGACTAAAATAAGCAAACCTTGAAGTGAGAAGACATAATATTATAATAATTGAATATCACAACTGGAATGTGATTAATGATGATTCAATGGGAAAATAATAAAGTTTAAATACGATCAATCAAAATGATGATTTATTTCTCATGGAAAATTTCTCAAAATGTCATATACATGGAGATAGATAAAAGTAACTAAAAGTGAAACAGGAAAAAAGGAATTTAGTGTAAATATAGCTTTATGGTTTAGTGTAGCAAATGTCTGACGATAATCTAATACATGGAAATGTTTACCAATAGCCTAATGAAATATTTCGTCAACCCACTATCATGTCTTAAGATGCACAGGTTATCTACGGTCCCATCTTTTTGTTTCCACTACAAATGAATCTTAATATAGTATGGAATTAAGTCCAATGGCAATTTACAAAGAATCTATAACATCACATGGTAAATCTAGTCACGCAAATGCGCGGGTCACCCGTCTAGTTAAATTAAAATATAAATGGCATTATTATTTTTGGATGAGATCATGAATTTTGCAAATTGCGTATGGACAAAAATCGGTCTATCAGACACCCATACGCTATTGAATTCTAGCATGTGCATGTGTTTATTTCATATTATCGATCCATAGAGTGAGAGCGGTTTGAAATACAAGCAATGGATGCTTTTGCAATTCATATATAAACATTAATTAGTGCACTCCATGTTGTTAGTGTGAAGCACTTTATACATTTGTCACTTGCATGGATACATTCCAAATTGCTAGCTACGAAATAGAATACATGTCGAATTCAACATAAAGGGGGCTTCGAAGATTCGAATTCATAGGAAGTGCATTCATCTATTTGAACCCGAGATAATGGCATTTGTAAATCAGATGTAAAAGGGGGCATCAATCTTTGTTGTGAGTTTGAACATGCTATATATATTCATACGCATATCTAACCTTTTTTTGCAACCAAGGAGATTATATCTAGAACCATGCATGAACTGAGGTAAGTTGCATATTTTTTAATATATACTCATGTACAATGTATATTCAAATATACCCCATCCATTCCAAAATAATCGTAGCTTTAAGATTTTCAAGAGTAAAGATTTGTGAAGTTTGACAAATTCTGAAAGTTCAATTCAAGAGAACCGAAAACGTTAATGCTTCTGCTCCCAAATATTGAACGAAGCACCAAATAGGCCTCTGGTCACCCGAAACTGCGCGAGACTAATGTTTTGGTGGTAGGAAATCACTGTCCTGACTCTGGCCCGTGTAGCCTATCGGCCCGATGTCCAAAGGTCTAAACCGGGGTAGGTTTGTAACTTCACCAAGACGCCAGTCTCAACCGCCTCCGAGAAGCATTCATACGCCATGGGCGCCTACCCATGCGCTCGGCCGAAATCTATCTCGCCCACATTTGGGACACCTGACATGACTGTCCTACCCCCAACCCGCAATATGTCCAAAATTTTAGATGGGGGCAAAGTTTGTAACTTTCCCCAAATTTCAAACTAGTGCGTCTCAAACCGAAACATTGTTCCCCCTTAGTTCCCCGCCTCCCTCCGTTTCCCCATTCATACTCCGTGCGCGCGAAAACGCACCAGCTGCGAAACCCCAGCCTCCTCCGTACTCCACCCCATAGCGGCCAATCCAACGTCGCCCTCCTCCATCACGCCGGAGCCGGTACCCCGACGTCGTCGTCCAACGCAACCGCAACCGCAACGCCCTCAAGGACTTAGCAGCTGAAGCCGAGGCAGAGCTGCCTCCATGACGCCGACGCCGACGCCGACGTGCGCCGTACCAGAACCACTCCGACCACGCCGTCCTGCGCCTCACTACTGCGGCTCCACTGTTGCAACCGTCCATCGCACCGGAGCTGTTCCCGCTACGCCGTCGTTCGCCGCCTTGGATCTGCTTCCCCGCCGCCGACAGACGGCCACCGCACCACAGTCAACAACTTGGCCATGGGTTCATCCAAGGCTGCACCCTCCTCCACAACTTCTGGTTTCCGGCGAACAACAAGAAGATCGTCTGAAAAACAAAAGGAGGACACAGCACTGCCATCAGAAAGAGGTACTCCTCTTCTCTTATTCGTGCAAATCTTACGTCTCTGCTCACACCGTATTCATCCCACGAAAGAAACTAGTTGAGCGCTTCTTACTGCATCTTCTTCGTGATACTAAATGCATAAGGTTTCCTCCCTTTTACTATTTCACCTTTGCTAGAGGTCAGTAGCCCGCTTGGATTTCAATTCAGGGTCAGATGAACCGCAATTAAAAGAAGCAGCACCCGCTTAGGCGCGTGGAGCACCTAGTCCGTCTGTTCCCCAGGGAAGCGGCGCATCGGTGTCTATCATAGGGGTGTGGGGCGCAGGAGTTGCTTGCGCCCGATCTGGAGGTCGACGGGGCTTGAATGGATGGCCGGGGGCGGTGCCAAGCACGGCGGTGCGGTGAGGTCAAGGGGAGGGCGCAGGCAGGGGAGGAATACTGGGCCGGTGGTCGCTGGCGTTTCGAGGAAGATCGTCAACACTGACTGGCTGGAGATAGATGAAGGCAATCTGCCCATTCTTTGTACATCGGATGGTGCAATAAAAAATGGACTGACCTATTTGCTTTCAGTCGACTGTTATTTTCATATAATCCTGTAGTAATTTAGTGTGCCATGCATGTTGTAGAGCTATCATATGTCTCCCGTCATTTATTTCTCACTGACCTGCTATCTGCTACCTTTACACTGTACTAATTGTGCACACATTTCACCCATACTCACACTATTGTTTTTTTATGCATGGGTATTTCAGACTCTGACGCAGTGTTGATGAATGCAGAAAAGAAAAGACAGAAGTCGCTCCAGTGTAATTCAAAGATAAGCGCTAAGTGTTTTAGCACTCTAATGGGTGCAATGTCAGCAGTTGGAGACAGTAAACGTAGATCTGTAGTTGATGATCTCAATTGCCACACACAACCATCTCAGGTGCTTGCTTTAACTTTGCACTGTCAAATGTGGTTGCATGTTGCATATGGTGTCTAGCTTGTATTGCTTCCAATTTGGTTAAATTGCATCTACTTACTTTACACATTATACCTTTGATAATGACATGCCTTCCTGTTTTTGATACATAGTACATATGTCTATTAACCATGTTCGTACATCAAACTAATGCTCTTTTGTATCCCTCATCAATCACTTATGATGAGACAGTCACCCGAGTGGGTTACTGTGAGACGCCCTACTCGTTTAAAGAGTGCAGTGTCATCCTCCCCACATGATTCTCAAGAAACAGCAAGGCTAAATGAAGATAGTCAATGTAGCTCTCTAGTTGATCACCGCAATTCCCCCACACCACCATCGCAGGTGCTTGCTCTTACTTGGCAGTGTGATATGTGGTTGCACGTTGCATATGGTGTCTACCTTGTAATGCTTCTAATTAGGGTAAATTGCCTCTGCTTAGTTAACACATTATACCTGTGAATATGACATGCCTTCCTGTTTTTGGTACATACTACGTCTTTCTATTAACCATGTTCTTACATCAAACTACTTTTCTTGTGTATCCCTCATCAATGCTCCTAATTTGTTAAATTGCATCTCCTTAGCTTACACATTATACATGTGAATATGAAACGCCTTCCTGTTTTTGGTACATACTACATCTGCCTATCACACCATGTTCTTACATCAAACTACTGTTCTTGTGTATCCTGCGTCTATCGCTTATAATGAGACAGTCACGCGCGTGGGTTAATATGAGACGCAATACTCTTATAAAGAATGCAATTTCATCCTCTCCACATGATTCTCAAGAAACAACAAGCCTAAATGAAGATATTGAACGTAGCTCTGTACCTGAAGACCGCACTTCCCCTACACCATCATCACAGGTGCTTGCTCTAACTTCGCAGTGTGATATGTGGTTGCATGTTGCATACGGTGTCTAGCTTGTAATGCTTCTAATTATGGTATATTGCATCTGCTTAGTTTACACACTATACCTGAGAATATGACATGCCTTCCTATTTTTGGTACACACTACATCTATGCGTTAACCTTGTTCTTACATGAAACTACCTCTCTTCTGTATCCTGCATCAATCACTTACGATGAGTCACCTTTATTCGGTGCATATTGCATATTATTTCTAGCATGTTGCCATGTATTGCTTCTAATTTGGTCAAATACATTTGTTAGGGCACCCTTTTAATTTGGCAGAGTGATATTGGTTTCATCTTTCATATGGTTTCTAGCTTGCATCGATTCTCACAAGTTCAAGCACCTTGTGCTTAGTTTACACTTTATACATCATACATGTCAATATGTCACGATGTCCTGTTTTTCATACATATTCCATCCTCCTATCATGCGGCTGCCTTACATGAAAGTAGTGTTCGTCAGTATCATGCATCAATGAGTTCTAAAGAGCAAATTTTATTCCTTTTTCTTGTGGGTTTGACTTGACAAGGCAAAATCAAGAAAGAGGAAGGAAAAGAGTAAGGAAGGCGATGATGGTGGTCCTCTGCAGCAACGTAAACAAAGCATCTGTACCGATTCTCCTTGTACTGATAGTGCATTATAAGGTCCAAGTCTCCGCTCCCCTACTCCACCATCCAAGGTGCTTGCTCTAACTTGGCAGTGTGATATATGGTTGCATGTTGCATATGGTATCACTACTAGAAAAAGGCCTACTAGTGGCGCACATATTTTGCCTACTAATGGCGCACTACAGGTGCGCCACTAGTATCACGCCATTGGTATTTTTTACTAATGGCGCACCTGTGGTGCGCCATTAGTATCTGGTATACTAATGGCGCACCATACAGTGCGCCATTAGTATATCCCACGGTGCGCCATTAGTATGCCTCCCAGGGGGGCATATTTACCCATGTGCTCTCGCTTACTAATGGTGCACTAGTTGATGATGCGCCACTAGTAATGTATTTGGAAAACAAAAAAATCCAAATTTACAGAAAACAACCTATAAGGAAAATAATTTAAAAACAAAAATTGAAATATAATCATATTTTTTATTATAGTAAGAATATTACAATGTCTTTACAAGTATCCAATAAAAGGAAAATTGCAAGGAAATAAAAGAAAATCCTAAAACTAATCTTCTAGTAATCTTTTCTTCTTTTTCTTCACTTTATCCCTGCAAAATGTAACAAAATAAACAGAAATACAAACAAACTATTTATAACATGTCAATACTATCATTTTTTTATGCAGAACTAGATATGAGCATATATTTCCAGAATTACATGGTGTGTATTGTATGAGTAAGATTATAATGGAAATGAATTTTGATAAGAGCCCACTTTCGCCGAGTATTTATTTGACAGAGCTAACTAATCAGGGCATTTACCTTTTGATAATATTGTTATACTATACTACCAGTATACTACTCCATTTGGATTTTTTAGATGAGCAGATCTGAGATAGACATCTGTTCAAGTGGCTATAGGTAGGCTTGAAGAATTCTCATCGGTTCAAGTGGCTACAGGTGCAGAAAAAGTTGGATAACCAAAGTGGCCACAGGTTCAAACGGCTCCATCAAGAGGGAAGCAAAACACTGGTTATTGCGGGTGTGAAAAAGTAGGGTAATATCATGCCAGGACAATAACAACCTTACGTAATAGTAATAGATGTGTGTAACAAACTCTTTTCTCCTCTCTTACTTAATGGATGACGCAAAGCTTATGCCTCCGTTTCAACAACAACAAAAAATGCATCTCAAATGTGTAACTAAAGAAGTTACTACCAGATAACGCCTGGTGGGGGGGGGGGGTAATGCTGTGCAATCATTTCCAGAAAAACATTGAACTTCAAGAAGAGTTTCAGAGGAGTTGCTGGCATCCACTAGTCTAGTCCAGATATTCAAGTCGATCCTTGTTTCAGAACATGAGATAAAACATACAAGTTCATCACCTTCAGATCTTAGCACAAGCAGTGTAGAACGCCAACAGCGAGAGCAATTAAACCACAGACAAGGACATCTATACAGCCTTAGAATAGGCAACAAAATACCCTACCAATACCCCCCAACATATATAACCAAAGTGATTCTAAAAAAACATATATAACCAAAGTGCCAACTTCTTTATAGAACCATCCTGAAAACCGACCTGCACGACTGCACAAGTATCCCTGATAAAAAGAACATCTTCACACAACAAAGACAAGGAGGAACCAGGTGCCACAAGAAATTATGTGTCAGAGTTAAACCCAAATTGCAAACAGAGCAGCGAATAACAAACTATTAACCCAAGCAAGGATCCAAACGAACCATTCCAACAACTGATAGTTATAGTCCCACAAAGAACTTCTTGGTGGCACTTTTTTCTTAACAAAAATACTAGATTGCTTTTGATTACTGCACTGATTCTCTAATAGCATTCATCCTACACATTAACATCTTAGGAAGTAATTAGCATTTAGATTTGCAACCAGTGCCATTCACATTGCTTAACAATGCTAATTGAAAGTAAACAGGGGAGACATAGTGCAGATGTATAGCATAGATACTCCGACACATCGTGATGATGCTCAAGACAGGACAAGTGGCTATAGGTTAGGGCAGCAGCACTAAGAACTGAAAGAAAAAGGTGTAGAATAAAGCTACTGAAAAACAATATCAGAAGTAGTGCAGACGTTGTTGAGGCGCTGACTGAACCATTGATAGTACTACCACTCTTCTTTTTTGCGTCCATTAGCGTGACAGTGAGGTTACAACCTTTAATTAACAGTGCAGTATGTGTATAAACTATAAATCATACCGGGCACCATCATCCTCTGTTGCTTCACCATCATCTTCACCACCATCATCTCGTTCTGATCCATCCTCATACATGATCCATCTAGCTACCCCTGTTACAGATTCAGAATCCAGAAAGTCCTTTGATTAATTAGCATGGATAGATAGATAGGTTGAATCCAGGAGATGGACAAGAGAGAAGAAGAAATGAAAGAGTGTTCTGACCATGAACGGAGGCGGAGACATCTGCTGCTCAACCTGCATCTCCATGAAGAATCAATCGGCCTGGCCAGCAAAGGGGCAGGGCAGAAGGCGCCGGAGTTGAGGAAGAATCTGCGCGCGCACCACACGGCTGTGACCTACGTGCGTGAGGACACCGAATTAGGCAGGGAACCACGCCTGCCGAATCGCATCCAACGGAGAGAGAGATGCGGGGAGGAAGAAGAGGGGACCTTGAGGAGCTCCATGTCGTCACGAGAAGAAGCACACGCCGGAGGAAGCAGTGGCCTCCTCTCCCTGCACCATATTGTGGAGAAGAAGCCGGCCTCTGCCGCGGCCCAGCTCCAGCTCGACAACGGTGCTTATCCGTGGCGAGTCTAGCCGCGGCGCTGACCTGCTCGACTCCATCTGCGACCTAGGGAGGGAAGTGAGGGGAGCAGCGCTGATTGGGAGACTGGAGCGGCGGCACCACGGTGGTGGGTGGGGAGATGGAGCGGTGCTGATTGGGAGACTGGAGCGGCGGAGCGGTCGCGGTGGGTGGTTGGGGGAGAGGGAGGAGGATTGGATCCGGAAAGGCTGGGTTGTTTTGCTCGAGGGGAGAGAACGTGACTAGAGGGAGGGGATAAGGGGTGATAGCAATGGCGCACTGGTAGGGGGTGCGCCATATGTATAGATAGCAATGGTGCATCTCTTACTGGTGCGCCATTACTAGTTAAAACTAGTAATGGCGCACTTTCCAACTGGTGCGCCGCTGCTAAGTCTGGGAGGGGTGTGGCATCAGGACAAAACTAGTAATGGCGCACCACACACCAGGTGCGCCATTAGTAATATGGCCACTAATGGCGCACCCATATCTGGTGCGCCATTGCTATATAGCAGTGGCGCACCACATACACGGTGCACCATTAGTATCCATTTCATCTATAGCCCTTTTCCTAGTAGTGTGTCTAGCTTGTATTGCTCCTAATTAGTGTAAACTGCATCTGCTTAGCTTACACATGATACATGTGAATATGACATGCTTTCCTGTTTTTTGGTACATACTATATCTGTCTATCACACCATGTTCTTACATGAAACTACTCTTCTTGTGTATCCTGCATCAGTCACTCATGATGGGACACCTTTAAGTTGGCAGTGTGATATTGGTTTGCGTCTTGAATATAATTTCTAGCATGTATTGCTTCTAGTTTGATGAACGCCACCTATGATGAGACAGTTTTAACTTGGCAGAGTGATATTGATTGCACCTTCCATATGGTGTCTTGCAGTGTTTCTAATTTGTTGAAGTGTCTTCTGCTTAGTTACCACATATAGGTGTGAATATGTCAAGCCGTCCATTTTTTCGTACATATTCCATCCTCGTATCATGACTTTGCCTTTCATCAGAGTAGTGCTCATCAGTATCATGCATGAATGAGTTCTGAAGAGCGAATGATATTCCTTTTTCTTATCGGTATGACCTCACAGTGCAAAATCAATAAAGCTGAAGGAAATTGGCAAGGCATTGGATGATGGTGGTCCTTCCGAGCAATTGAAATGGAGGTTCTCTATAGATTCTACTCCGCCATCCTCCCAATAAGATTCGTAAGACAACGCAAGGCTAGACAGTCAACGTAGCTGTGTAGATGATGAGCACATCTCCCCTACTCCACCATCACAGGTGCTTGATCTAACTTGGCACTATTATATGTGGTTGCATGTTGCATATGATGTCTAGCTTGTATTGCTTCTAACTTTGTTGAATTGGATCTGCTTACTTTACACATAATGCCTGTGAATATGACATGTGTTCCTGTTTCTACATCAGACTACTATTCTTGCATATCCCGCATCAGTCACTTATGATAAGGCACCTTTAAGTCGCCACTGTGATATTGGTTGTGTCTTGCATATGATTTCTAGCATGTACTGCTACTAATTTGTTGAAACGCCATATAGTTTGAACTTGGCAGAGTGATATTGGTTGCATCTTTCATATGGTGTCTAGCTTGTAGTGCTTCTAATTTGTTGAAATGCCTTCTGCTTAGCTACCACATCATAGGTGTGAATATGTCACACCATCTTATTTTTCATACATATTCCATCCTCACATCATGTGTTTGCCTTTCATCCGAGTAGTGTTCGTCAGTATCATGCATGAATGAGTTCTGAAGAGCAAATTTTATTCCTTTTTCTTATCGATTTGACTTCACAATGCAAAATCATTACAGCTGAAGGAAATTAGTCCGGCAGTGGATGATGGTGGTCCTTCGGAGCAACTCAAACAGGGGGTCTCTACAGATTCTACTCCACCATCCTCCCAACAAGATTCGTAAGACAACACAAGGCTGGACAGTCAACGTAGCTGTGTAGATGATGAGCACATCTCCCCTACTCCACCATCACAGGTGCTTGCTCTAACTTGACATTATTATATGTGGTTGCATGTTGCGTATGATGTCTAGCTTGTATTGCTTCTAACTTGAATTGCATCTGCTTACTTTACACAAAGTGCCTACGAATATGACACGTGTTCCTGTTTCTAGAACATACGTGTACATGATGAGCACATATCCCCTACTCCACCATCACAGGTGCTTGATCTTACTTGGAACTGTTATACGTGGTTGCGTTTTCCGTATGATGTCTAGTTTGTATTGCTTCTGATTATGTTGAATTGCATCTGCGTAGCTTACAACTTATGCCTGCAACGATTACTTACCCATAAGACACATTTAACTTAGGACTGTGATGTAGGTTGCATCTTGCATTGTCTTCTGGCTTGTACTGCTTCTAATTTCTTGAAATGGCACTTACGACGAGACACTTTTTACCTGATAGAGTGATATTGGTTGCATGTTCATATGGTGCCTAGCTTTCATTTTCTTCTAATTTTGTTGAAATGCCTTCCGCTTACTGTTTTTTCATACATATTCCATCCTCCTATCGTACGTGTGAATATGAAACGCTGTCTTTTTTTGTATATATTCCATCCTCCTATCCTGCGCTTGCCTTACATCAAAGTAGTGTTCGTCTGTATCATGCATCAACCAGTTATGCAGAGCTAATTTTATTCATCTTCTTGTGGTTTTGACTTCATAAGGCAATATCAGAAAATAAGAAGGAAAAGAGTAAGTTAGGGGATGTTGGTGGTCCTCCGCACCGACGCAAACAGAGACTCTCTAGATTTTCCACTGCTACTGCTAATGAAGTTGAAGTCCCAAGTCTACATGATGAGTTCATATCCCGTACTCCACCATCGCAGGTGCTTGCTCTAAGTTGACAGTGTGATAATTGGTTTCACGTTGCATATGTTGTCTAGCCTGTATTTCTTCTATTTTGATTAAATTGCACCTGCTGAGTTTATACGTTATACATGTGCATATGACATGGCTTTCTGTGTCTAGAATACACTGCATCTATCTATCATACCATGTTCTTACATCAAAGTACTGTTGTTGTGTATCCCACATCAGTCACTCATGATTGGACGCTTTTAACATGGCAGTTTGATAGTGGTTGCATCTTGCATTGATTTCTACGTTGTACTGCTTCTAATTTTTTGAATTGCCACTTATGACAAGATACTTTTAACTTGGCAGAGTAATATTGGTTGCGTCTTTCATATGGTGTCTAGCTTGCATTACTTCTATTTTCTAGAAAATCCTTCTGCTTAGTTTGCACATGTAGCTGTGAATATGTCATGCCGTCCTGTTTTTCTTACATATTCCATCCTCATAAGGTTGTCTTGCATCAAAGTATTGCTTGTCTGTATCATGCATTAATGAGCTCTGAAGAGTGATTTATTCTTTTGTGTTGTGGGTACAGCTTGACATGGCAAAGTCAAAAAAGAGCAAGGAAAATAATATAGTAGGGAGTGATGTTACTCGTCGGGTGAAATGGAAAAGGTTCTGCCGTCGAGATTCTGCTGGTACTTATAGTGCAGTAGAAGGTCCAAGTCCACCGGCTAAATCAACAAACATAGTATCACCTACTCCACCAGCTGCAGCATCCGCTTCAACTGTACCAGCATCTCAACCAGTTACTCGTTCGTTTGCTCCGGAACTAGCCAGTTCCCAAGCTGCCTTCACACCTAACACTACTTCCGAAGCACTGCCGACAGAACAGGACTTGGCAAGATCAGATGAACCTCATGAGCATCAACACCAAGACGGTACCTGACCGAGTCAAGTTGCAATTGCATGCTCCTTTATATGTACTCTCACAGTTTAATGTACACTAACACTTTCCATATTCGTTGTTGAACTAGCACCACGGCGCAAGTGGAAACAGACATCAGGGATAATGCTTGACAGATTAACAAAATCTAAAGGAGGAAGAATGGAGATCCATTTTGAGGCAGGTTTAAAAAGGCCACGTGATGCTATAGAGTCAGCCAAGTTAGTATCAGAGGCAGCCGTTGCCGTTAGGTGTCATGCATGTATCCTCCCAACGTGGATCCAGTACAGGAATGAGAAAGACAATACCCTTCCTTGACCATTTATCCGTAAGTAATGTTATTCATCGCAATTAGTAATATTATCTTGCTCTGTCCCATACTTTCTAGCTTCCTCCTAATAAGACTCACATTCTTTTTTTCAACAGATGAGGTTCAAGTTGGATCCGAAAGAGATGCAACTAAACAAGCATGCACTCATGCTTTTCAGTCTGCTCTGCGACAGTATCTATACCACCTTAGAAAATCTCACTTTGAAGGCAAGGCTAACAATGAAATCGCCCAAACATCTCCAGTGGAATATATTACATATGAATACTAGACAGCCCTTGTTAAACACTGGTCTGATCCAAAGTATCAGGTAGGCTATATGTATTTGATCAGACCACATATTGAACTTGTATTTATGTATGTGCCTTACAAGTGTATCTTCTTCTAGTCTAATTGTTTGAAGAACAAAACCAACCGTTCTAAAGTGAAATTCCAACAGACAACAGGATCTCATAGCTATATTGCACACTGCGAGGCTCTTGTAAATAGCTGCTACTTCCTTCTTTTTTTGTGTGCCATATTATCGTATCAATATTGACTTGTTCCAAATACAGAGGAAAGCCCATGCGGACCAAAAAGAACCTGAACCGAATGCAGTGCAAATCTTCAAGGATTGCCACACCAGCAAGATGAAGGGCATGAGCACACCAGTTCAAGCCGCTGTTGTAAGTCCTTACTCCTCCTGCCTTGAACTGATTGGTACTGTGATGTGTTCATTTAACTACTTGGTTTGCAGCCAATGTCAGTTACTTTGTTCACTTTTATTCACAGTTGTCTTAACGTATCATTTCACCTTACATGGTTTAAAAGAGATGAAGGATATTCTTTTGGTCTTGATCTATAATCTAGTTGTTATGTTCACGTGCGCACACAATGATAAAATAGCCTGTTTGTTTTATATCTGTTTGCCCATGATATGAATGATGTCATACTATGTTCATCCTGCTTTAAACCATGTCTCTTTATCCTTAGATGTCAAGGAATGTGAGGAAATAGACAATACAGTACGCATGCTACATGGACATATGTTCTGAAAGTGATTTTATTATGTAGTTGGCACTACAATACATGCTAATGTATTACAGTAGTTCACCAAAATAAGTTATGTATAAATGTTTAACCTACTTTGTTTGTTTTTGTCTTATTAGTAACTTATCTGGTACACTAATCTACAAGTTCAAACTTTCAGGAAGCTATGGAACAAATGATTGAACAGCCACAACCACCTGAAGGTGACGAGGCTACTACAGGCACAATGTCACCTCTTGCTGCAGTCAGTATCTCTCCACTAACAGTGCAAAAAGCACCTTCCTGCGTAATTCTGGGTTGGTTGTCAAGGTAACCTCGTCCAAATCGCCTACTAAACAAAATCTTCCTGCTAGACAGAGTGATATATCTGTGCTCCAGACACAACTCCAATCGTTGTTTCGGAAACAAGAATAGTGGTTGAGAAATGTTGTCAAGATATGAATGGTTTTGAAACCAGACTATCAGACATTCGCTTCGTTGTTCAAGAGCAATGGCTGAAAAAAGGAGGAGGTCATGATGCTCCATCAGATTCTACAGCCTGAAACATCAGCACTCAGGTCAAATGATCTATGCTTCTATACATCTGATGGTGCTTTTATCTGGAAGGATTGTAAACTTTATGCCAATAGGCCTTTTGTTGTATGGTTGGAATTTATTTGTTGTGATACAACATTTATGATGCTGCCTCAGGCTGCAGTAATTATGATGCTATTTTTGTATAGTGTAGGTTTATCTTAGTAATGTATTCGGCCGAAACCTTCGTAGGAGCCCAACATGCCAACATTCGTCGGGCCCATTCCAATTGGGCTAAAAACGATTACGGGCCGAAATTGGCATGTAGCCCACTAAAAATATCTGGGCCTAAATCAACATAAGCTTTCATATTTTTCTGGTAGGCATGTGCCCATAGTGGGCCTTTAACAGGCCTAAACATAATTTGGGCCCTCAGTAAAAATAGGCCGTTTACAGGTGTAAATATCTCGAGCCCATAAAAACATGGGCCTTTAATAGACCGAAAGTGAGATTGGGCCCTGATTGGGCCAAATAACCCTCTGGACTTAGTAGGCCGAAATGGTGGCCCATTTACGATGCAGATCTTTGACTGGCTGAAATTCGGACGGGCCGTAAATGCGCCGACCTAATACACGGGCCTTTAACAAGCCGGAACTTCGGTCGGGCTAAATTATCGTCATTTTTATATGGGCCGTTAATGGGCCCGATATGACATTGGGCCACATATGGCCCATGGTTTACGTCCGGCGTTAACAGGCCGAAAATGACAATAGGCCGAAAGTGGCCCAAAGCTATAGTGGGCCTCTAACAGGCCGAATGTTAGACATGGCCGAATATGACCCAAATCCTTCACGGTCGTTTAGGGGCCGAAAGTTTTGATAGCCTGTAAATGGGCCCAAATGAAGTCAGACCTTTAACAGGCCAGAAATACACTGGGTCGTAATTCGGCCCAATTACTTAGCGGACTGTTAACGAGCCAGAAGTGACCATGGGCCGCGTTGATGACAAGTTTAGGACAGGTCGTTGATGGGCCGATTTGACAGAGAATGTTGGGCCTTTAGTTGGGCCGGCCCATTATGGTCTGCAGAATCTTGTGGGTCTTTAGCTGGGCTGGCCCATTGTGGTCCGCAAAATCTTGTGGGCCTTTAGCTGGGTCGGCCCATTATGGTCTGCAAAATCGTGTGTGCCTTTAGCTGGGCCGGCCCATTATGGTCTGCAAAATTTGTGGGCCTTTAGCTGGGCCGGCCCATTATGGTCCGCTAAATCTTATGGGCCTTCGGTTGGGCCGGCCCATTTAAACTTTGTGGGCCACTTTTGGGCTGGTCCACGTGTCAACATATCATAGGCCCATCTCGACCGTTGGATGAGTGACACCTGTGCCAACGCGGAGCTGACGCGTGGATCCGTCAGCCAATGAGAATTTTACACGTGGAAAATCGGCATTGGTCGTGGCTGTTAACGGGTTGTCGGATCCAAAATCCGACCCGATAGCTTAACGGCGTTCCGTTACGGTGGATGCCACGTGTCGGTCACCCTTGATGAAAGCACTTCTGTGACGCGCGATTTATCGTCATGGAAGTGGACACTTCCATGATGATAATTTTGGCAATGTCATGGAACACTTCTACGACAGCACAGGTATGACTATCTTGATTCTGTCATAAATTTGTCATGGATGTACATGCATGACAGAAAATGCGACCTACTATGACAAACACGTATCATCACGGAAGTGTATTTTTTTGTAGTGGGCACAATTTTCCTTTCCATCATTTTCATGAAAGATATTAAAAAGATGAATCATATGAGGCACCCTCAATTCCATTTTTTTTTGTTTTCTTTTATAAACTAAACTAGTGATAAAACAAGAAACAAAAAGATTCGATTGCAAGATCTAAAGACATACCTTCAAGCACTCACCTCCCCGGCAGCGGCGCCAGAAAAGAGCTTGATGTCTACTACACAACCTTCTTCTTGTAGATGTTGTTGGGCCTCCAAGTGCAGAGGTTTGTAGGAGAGTAGAAAATTTCCCTCAAGTGGATGACCTAAGTTTATCAATCCATGGGAGGCATAGGATGAAGATGGTCTCTCTCAAACAACCCTGCAACCAAATAACAAAGAGTCTCTTGTGCCCCCAACACACCCAATACAATGGTAAATTGTATAGATGCACTAGTTAGGTGAAGAGATGGTGATACAACTGCAATATGGATGGTAGATATAGGTTTTTGTAATCTGAAAATATAAAAACAGCTAGGTAGCCAATGATAAACGTGAGCATAAATGGTATTGCGATGCGTTGAAACAAGGCCTAGGGTTCATACTTTCGCTAGTGCAAGTTCCCTCAACAATAATAACATTTGGATCACACAACTATCCCTCAACATGCAACAAAGAGTCACTCCAAAGTCACTAATAGCAGAGAACAAACGAAGAGATTATTGTAGGGTACGAAACCTGTCGGGGGTTGGGTGCGACATATGCCAAAGGATGGCTTATCATGGTGGGAGCGAGTAGAACGTCGCCGGTGCCTGGAAGCGGGATGAGGCGTAGACACGAACGCCGACATACTTTACCCAGGTTCGAGGCTCTCCTAGGAGATAACACCTCTAGTCCTACTCTGTGGGGTCTCCGCATGATCACTAGTGTGTAAGTGGTCAATGGTGCTCCTCGAGCTGTTTGCTAGAGGTGGAAGAAGGCAGGCACGCTCTCTCCTCCTCTAGGTATGAGGTTGGTCCTAACAGGGCCGAACCCTTTGCATGGGTGCCCTGGGGGTTTATATAGGCCTACCCCCCAGGGGTACAATGGTAATCTGGCCGGGCGTAGGGCCCGGTCATCATTCTCTCTGGTCGTCGGCTTCTTGGCCGACAGCTGGGGCCCGCCGCCTGGTCTGGTACGGAGCCGACAAGCCGCTCCTGCCGCTTGCGGGTCTTGCCGGCTGCTGATCACTTTGTCGTAACGCTAATGACGCAGGCTTGGTCGGGGAGGTGTGGCTACAGTCCCGCCGCCTGGTGGGCGATCACTGTTGCCACTCCGTGTCTCATCTGGTTGATGGTGCATGGGGCCCAAGGGAGGGATTGGCCGCATGCTGGTAGCCGACTCCTTCGAGGTCCGGCTGCCCCAGCCTCCTCCGACTTCAGGGCTCTGGCTGCCAGGTAGGGCCTGCCATCTGCAAGCCGTACCTGACAGACCTTCGTGGGAACAGAACTCCGCCTGTTAAGTGTGACGTGTGGGGGGAGCAATAGTGCCGCGTCATGCGGAGATCTCCGCCTGTATGGGGCACTGTGGCCATGCCCATCCCTGGATTCAGGGGGAAGGCTCGCACTATAGCCGTACCCCGTCTTGTCTTCTTAATTGGGGCGTAGACTTTAAGGGCGCCATGGGCCGATTGCCAGGAGCCGGCCTCTCTGGAGGCCGCTTGCTAGGAGTCGGCCCGCCTTGGAGTCGCCTTCCTGAGCATGGCCGTCTTCTGGCAGTCGGCCATTCTGCCAGCTGGCTGCTAGAAGGCGGCGCTTCATCTTGCCGTCTTGAGGGGCGCAGCCGGCCCCGATGTTTTGAAAGGCTGGGGGCCCAGGGTTAGGCTACCCGTGGCCCATTACTCCAACAGTAGTCCCCGAAGCTGGTGAGGGGCCGCGGTTGAGGAGCCGGGGAGCCTCAACAGTTTCCTCTGCTGGGATTTTGAATGTGTGATGGGAATCAGGCGGCGTGCTTGATAAGCTTCTCTGCCCGCCGTCTGTTGCGGGCATGCCACGTGGCACTGGCCGGCCGGCTTGGCCTGCCAGCCCACGCGCATGACGGGACGTGATCGCAGGCCGGGCCCGCCACAATCGGGCCTCGGGCAGCGAGCGGATCCGCGGCGGCCGAGGTAGGCGGTTGGGCTTCTCCGTGGAGTTAATGCGCGCAATATTCACGCGGTAAAGGTGGGGGTGTGGGGTCGTGGGCACAGTTAATCCCACGTTCCCACGCCCACCCCCTCGGCTTCATAGCCCGCAGGCTATAAGTAGGGGGAGGAGAGGACGCGGGAACGCACGTGCGCCCCTCCGCCCCACTCTTTTTCCACTTCTCCTTCTCCTGGCTACAGCGCCCGAGCCTTGCCGAAGCACCGCCGCATCTTGTCTCCATCGAGCTTGTCCGTCAGCCCCTCATTCTCATGGTGCGCTCCGGAGCCTGGGACGACTCCTCAGTTCACGAGGACCACACCGACTTCCTCCGCCAGACGCGGCGGCTGCCCCGCGCGGACTACGTGGGCATTCGTCTCGCGCCGAAGGGGGAGATATCGCCGGTGCCGGAGGAGGGCGATCGGGTCATTTTTTGCTCGCACTGCCTGCGCGGCCTCGGCCTGCTGGCGAGCGGCTTTCTTCATGCCATCCTCGAATTCTACAATCTCCAGCCGCACCACCTCACCCCGAACACGGTGGTGCTGCTATCCGCCTTCGTCACCTTGTGCGAAGCCTTCGTCGGCGTCCTCCCCACCATCGAGCTCTGGGGGGGAGTTCTTCTACACCAAGCTTGGCACCGTTGTCGCGGGGGTGCCGGCTCAGTGCGGCGCCTTCATCGCGGTGCGGAGGCCGGGGGCCGACAATCCATTTCCTCCCATCATGCTGATCCAATCGGTGAAGTTGTGGCAGCAGTCGTACTTTTACGTGAAGAGCATCTTCGCGGAGGGTCAATGGGTCAACCTGTCGGCCCGCCGACTGGGAAGCGGCCTAACTGGTCGTACCGGGCCAAGACGATGTCGCCTTCGGGAGCCGCCGCCGTCGCACGGCTCCGGGTGATGGTACAGTCGGAGGACCTGACCGGGTCTGACTTGCAGTCCGCCTTCGTGGTGCGCCGAGTGCTCCCGCTCCAGGGTCGCCCTCACATGATAAGTCAGATGAGTGGTCATCGGGATCCAAGCCGGTTGTGCACTAAAGAGATGCCTCACGCAGAGGTAGCTCACATGGTGAACTACCTTCGAACTGCAAGCTCACGGAGGAGTGGCAGTTTGGCAAGGAGCCGTATTCCCGTGCCAACCCCCCGCCTATGGTAATTTTTCCTTCCTTCTATTTTTCTTCCTCTTTTCAGGTTCCATTTGCTTAATCTGACCAGTCGGCTCTTTGGACAGAGCGCCCTCCTCCAGCCGGCAGCCGGCGCCGCAGGGCTGGAGCACCGGTTTCTCCCCGACCGAGCGGAGAGCGACGTAGATGACCCCGACTTGGGGGCGACGGCTTTGGAGGACGACACCGAGGGAGGAGCCGGTGCCGCGGGTGGCTCGGGACTCAGAGCCAGCCTCAAGGGCTGGCCAGATGATGACGCGGGGGAAGTCGTCCCGCATCGCCAGCCGGGCTCCGACCAGCAGGGCGCGAGCTTGTCCGGCGCGTCGGCAGCCCGAGGCGGCGTGCATAAGCGCAGAGCCACGCCGAGCCTATTTGGCAGCCGGCCGAAGAAACCCAGGGGCTCGGCTGCAGCGACCAAGCGGGACGAAGATGCCGCGAAAGTCGACCGCTTTCGCAAGGTGGTGAAGACGCCGCCGCTGGTTTCTGCGTAAGTTCTGACCTCCTTCGTACTTCCTCCTTTCTTGCCGATCTCATTTGAGTCTCCTTTACTTCGTTCCTCTTGATTTAGGGCCCCGCTCGTTCTTGAGAAGTCAGCCGCCGCCTCCATCGTGAGGTCGGTGGAGACCTCCACCACCACCCGGCGGATCGATCCGGTCGCCGACCTCCGGGAGGCGACAGAGCGGAATGCGCGAGAGGCGCGCGAGGAGGCCGCCCACCTGGAGAAGGCGGAGGCGAACAAGGCGGAGGCCGCTGCCCTGAAGAAGCTGGCGGAGGCCAAGGCCACTGATGCAGCGAGGAAGCGGGCTGAAGAAGCCGCACGCCGTTAGTCGGCTACGTTCATCGTCCACCTGAACTCTGCGCCGTCACCAACAGAGTTTGTGGCGTAGACTGGGAAAACCGGCGGCGAGCACCCTATTATGGAGACGGAGGGCGGCGACGCCGCCATTCCGGACGTAATCGTGCCCCCGCCACCACCTTCTGAGGAGGCGCGAGACAAGCAGCCGGCCGGCCCACCGGTGTCGCCGGCCGAATATGAGATGGTGACGGGCCCGACTCCCGGGACCCGCACACCCTTGCGTCGCCGGCCTGCGAAGGCGGCCTTGGCGCCACGCCCAGTCGGCGCCGCAAGCTCCCCCATCCTGGAAACCGAGGCGAACAGCGCCACGCCCGCTGGATGGGCGCGGGGAGGCAGGACAACCCACCTGAACAAGGCGGTCCTGGAGGTCCAAGCCAAACTCCGCGCCGAGGCCGATGCTCTTAAGCATTGCAACAAGGCGTTCCTGGAGTCACGAGAGGCCATCCGGGTATACCTCTTGCTCCTTTATTTTCAATTTTGTATTGCTTCGTGGGGGCGCACGAGCGCACCCACTGGGTGTAGTCCCTGAGTTCAGGGCCAGCTGCCGAGCAGGCGGCCCGGAACTCTAATTCACAAGCTCTGAGTACTAATACATTTGCTGTAGGACTATCATAACCTCCGCGCGGCCACCTTCAACTCCATAGTCCAGGAGCTGGATCAACGTGCCGCCGACTTGTCGGAGAGCCGGAGTAAGTTCTCTTCTTTCTGCAGGGGCGCGTTGGCGCACCCGCGGGCTGTAGTCCCCGAGATCCGGGTCGAATGCTGAGCAGTCGGGCCGAATCTTCTTGGCGCTACATATTTCTTTGCTGATTGTTGTTGTTTCCTTCTTTTTCTGATTTTGCAGAGGCCAACGCCATCCTTCAACAGCAACTGGGTGAAGCCAACACCGCGCTGCATGCCAAGGAGGTGGACTGCAGCAAGCTGGCTGAAGAACGTGACCGGCTGGCCATGCAGCTAGCGGAGCAGGCAGGGCTTCTTCAGAAGGCCCAGAAGGAGGCGGAGGACAAGGAGGCGGGTCTTCTTGCCGAGTTCGAGATCGAACGCTCTGCCTGGACCGACAAGGAGGCGATGCTGACGGCCGGCTTTGGTGAAATCGAGGATATGGTTGACGGTAGGCGACCTTCTTTACTTTTCTTTTAAGTCACCAACCTCTAGCCAAGCCGGCTTCTTTTCTTCTTGTTCTGACTCTTTCGCTTAGTCCTGGCAGACTTCTTTCCAGGCCACTCTGGTGCCGCCAACCAGGCTATCGAGGCCGACCGTGAAGAACGAAGGGTGGAAGGTGAGCAGATCGCAGCCAATGCCCCTTGCACCCTTCGCGAGCAGCTTCTCAGCATCCAGGCCCATCTTCGGCCGACTCATTGGATGTTGCGCCGCCTTCAGTGTGTCGGCGCCCATGCGTCGCTGCCTTGTGGCCCGACAGGACGGCCCTGCGCACCCCCAGCCGGACTGCCGACTGGCTGGAGGTGGCGGCTGGCCACCTTGAGGCGTGGAAGGGCTCCTCGGCCCGAGCCGGAGCACGCCGGGCCTTGGAGTTCGTCAAGGCATGGTTCCCTGGGCTAAATCTAGCCCAGTTGACCATGTTCCGACAGGAGGCCCAGGAGGAGCTGATGGCGGTGGAGGGCGAACTCGTCAAGCGGGCGGCCGCCATCGCCGAGTACACCGACACCGGAGTCTTCATCCCGGAGCCGGCTGAAGACGGCACCGAGGCTGCTAAAGTGGTTCGGGTTGAACCTGGAGGAGGGCGAGGACTCGGCCGAGGTGATCGACTCCAGTGACGAGGGAGAAGACGACAAGGAGGAGGAAGGCGAAGAGGGGGCGCTAGAGGTCGAAGCGGACGGCCAGCCCCAACTCGACCGTGCCTCCAACAACGATCCGCACCCGAATGAGCCGGCTGCCGCTGGAGGGGACCAAGCGGGGACCAACCAGCCGGCCGCTCGACCAGCCGGCGCCACCGACTCCACCACTCCGCTGAACCCGTCCGCCGATCCCTAGGCTGCCACTTTACTTTTTATTTCTTCCTATTTATCAGTCTCAACGAACTTTATTAGCTTCGCACAATTCCACCCGCGGGGTGTATTTGGAACTTATGTTGGATGTCGGCCAAGGGCCTTTGACGTGTAAATATTTTATCCGAGTTCTACCTTTCCTTGCCTTCTACTCTCTTGGCTTTTTCCTTTGCCGCCTTCCCTTGGTTGCCGTCTTGCCAGCCGAACAGCCGCTCTGCGGACTATGGCTGGGTTAAGTACTTAGCCACTTTTGGGAAGGCAAGTACTTGGCCAGCTAGAGTTTTCTTGGCAAGTTAAGTAGAAGCCGGCCGGCCGGTTGCTCGGCAACCGGTTGGCAAGGCGAGAAACCGGCTTGGACTATGTAAATGCCTTAAGTCCTTAGCCATTTTTATGCAGGCGCCCTTTCTGCCTTGACTCCTGCCGACCGAATAGCTGCTCTGCAGGCTGTGGCCTCTGGCAGGAGAAAGCTAGGGTGCCAACACACTACTTGTCCGGCCGCAGGAAGCATCTCATAGTACAAGGCGGCAAGTCCCCGGGTCGACTGGTCGAACCCGGTGCCAGACAGATTAATGAAATGACATAAATGATAGACGTAATACTTATCATACAGATAAAACAGGGCAGTCCCCGAGCTCTTCTCGGGGAACCCGGAGTCTTCGTACTTAATACAAAAGTTGGTGTGGTACATACTACATCAACTGTAAAACCTTCGAAGGAGGTTCGCATTCCATGGTCATTCCGTCTCCTTGCCGGAGTCTTCTCTTTTGCGTGCTCGAGGCTTCTGAGTGTCGATGAGGTAGTAGGAGTCATTGCCCAACACCTTGCTGATGATGAAGGGGCCTTCCCAAGGTGCCGAGAGCTTGTGCTGGCCAGCTGTTCACTGGATCAGCCGGAGCACAAGGTCTCCTTCTTGGAAGGATCTTGGCTTGACCTTTCTGTTGTAGTATCGGTGCAGGCTCTGCTGGTAGATGGTGGACTGGCTGAGTGCCAACAACCGGCCCTCTTCCAGCAGATCAACACCGTCTTGTCGTGCTTCTTCCGCCTCCTCTTGGTGTACATGGTGACTCGAGGGGAGTCGAATTCTATGTCCGTCAGGATGACGGCTTCGGCACCGTAGACGAGAAAGAAAGGCGTAAAGCCGGTTAACTTGTTTGGAGTTGTGTGCAGGCTCCAGAGGACAGCCGGAAGTTCGTCGAGCCAGCAGTCGGCCGACCGCTCCGGAGGCTCGACCAGTCGGGGCTTGATGCTGGATAAGATGAGGCCGTTTGCTTGCTCCACCTGGCCGTTTGACTACGGATGGGAAATAGACGCTAGGTCCAGTCGGATGCCCTGTGTTGCGCAAAAACGGGCCAAGGCACTTTTGGCGAAGTTCGTGCCATTGTCGGTGATGATGTTGTGTGGTATGCCATACCGGATGGTGATGTCAGAGATGAAAGTCACAGCAATCAGACCATTCAGCTTCTTGATTGGTTTTGCTTCTATCCACTTGGTGAACTTGTCCACCGTGACAAGCAGATGAGTCAAGCCACCTCTTGCTGTCTTGAATGGTCCCACCATATCCAGGCCCCAGATGGCAAAGGGCCAGGCGATGAGAATAGTCTTGAGTGCGGAAGCCGGCTGGTGAGGCTTTGAACAAAACTTCTGGCACCCTTTGCATTTCTGGACCAAGTCCTTGGCGTCTTCTAGGGCAGTCGGCCAAAAAAACCATGGCGGAAAGCCTTGGCCACTATAGCCCTTAAGGCCGCGTGATGACCACACTCGCCCTGATGGATATCTTTGAGGATTGCCTGTCCTTGTTCTAGCTCAATGCATCGCTGGTAACCACCAGTGATACTGCGCCTTACAAGCTCTCTGTTGACTATGGTGTACGTTGCCGCCCGGCGTTGCACTTGCCGGGCCGAGATTTCGTCGGTTGGTAGCTCTTTTTTCACCAAAAAATTGAGGATGGGCTGGGCCCATGAAGGTGCTGCAATTTCTTCAACTGCCAGGACTGCCACTTGTACGAGGGCGGCTGGGCTGGGAGGCGGTGGGTTGGAGTCGGCCGCCGCTTGCTGAGTTGATGAAGTCCCCGGGCCGACTGCTGCAGTCCCCGGGTTGTCCACCGAAGTTCCCGTGTCGGCTGGTGGGGCTCTCAAGTCGGATCCGGCTACTTCAGGAGGAGCCGGCACAAATATGGAATCTGACTCTGGTGATGGCTTGACGGACGGCTTGAGGAGTCGTTGCAAGGCAACGCCGGCTGGTATTGCTTGCCGGGTGGAGCCGATTCGTGCCAAGGCGTCGGCTTGCTCATTGTCATTTCTTGGCACATGAAGGAACTCGCACCCTTCGAAGTATCCGCTGAGTTGCTGTACGAGAAAACGGTAGCTGGCCATATTTGCATCTTTGGCGTCCCAGTCACCTGATGACTGCTGGACCACCAAATTGGAGTCTCCGTAACACAGGATCCGGCGAATGCCGAGTTCTTTGGCAAGCCGGAGCCCGTGAATGAGTGCTTCGTATTTAGCAACATTGTTGGAGGCGGCAAAGTGAATTTGCAGCGCATATCTGAGCTTGTCGCCCTTGGGGGAGGTGAGAACGACGCCGACTCCCAAACCGGTGCGCATTTTTGAACCATCAAAATGCATCCGCCAATGGGTGGAATCTGGCACTGGCGGCAAGTACTGGGTCTCGGCCCAATCGATGAGGAAGTCGGCCAGTGCTTGTGACTTGATGGCAGTGCGAGGCTGGTAGTAGATGTTGTAGGGGGCCAAATCTATGGCCCACTTGGCCACTCGGCCCGAGGCATCTCGACTTCCAATAATCTCAGCAAGCGGAGCTGTGCAGACCACAGTGATTGGGTGCTCTTGGAAGTAGGGCTTCAATCTTTTGGCAGCAAAGTGCATGCCATAACACATTTTCTGATAGTGGGGGTAGTTCTGCTTGGAGGCAGATAGTACTTCGCTTAGGTAATACACCGGCCTCTGGATTGGTAGGGCTTTGCCTTCTTCTTTCGGTTCCACCACTATGACTGTACTAACCACCCGACTGGTAGCGGCAATGTAGAGGAGCATTGGTTCCTTAGGAGTTGGGGCCGCTAAGATAGGCGGGGTTGTCAACATCTTCTTGAGCTGGAGAAAAGCTTCGTCCGCCTTGTCATTCCACTGGAAAAAGGTGGTCTTCTTCATGAGCTGGTACAGGGGAAGAGCCTTCTCGCCTAGCCGACTGATGAAACGGCTAATAGATGTCAAGCAGACAGTAAATTTTTGCACATCCAGTAGTCGGGTGGGTATTTCCGTCCTTTCAATGGCTTTGATCTTCACATGGTTACACTCTATGCCGCGCTTTGAGACCAGAAAACCAAGAAGCTAGCCGGCTGGTACCCCAAAGACACACTTCTTCGGGTTGAGCTTGATCTAAAATCGGCGCAGGTTCTCGAAAGTCTCCCTAAGATCCTCCAGTAGCGTCCCACGCTTCTCTGTCTTCACCACCACATTGTCTACATAGACATGAGTGTTTCTGCCGAGTTGTTTGAGGAGACACTTCTGCATGCAACGCCAAAAGGTAGCACCGACATTTCTTAAGCCAAACGTCATGGTCAGGTAGCAGAAGGCTCCAAATAGCGTGATGAAGGCGGTCTTAATCCTGTCGGCCGGGTCCAACTTGATCTGGTGATACCCGGAGTATGCATCCAAAAAACTCAACATCTCACATCCAGCTATGGAGTCGATCACTTGATCGATTATGGGCAGAGCAAATGGATCTTTGGGGCATGCTTTGTTGAGGCTGGTATAATCAATGCACATGCGCCACTGCTTGTTGTTCTTCAGCACTAGGACTGGATTGGCTAACCATTCTGGAAAGAACACCTCCATGATGAAGTCGGCTGCTAGGAGCCGGGCTATCTCTTCTCCAACAACTCTTCTTTTCTCTTCTGATAGGCGGCGCAAGGGCTGCCAGCCTGGCTTGGCATCAGATCGGACGTGTAACTTGTGCTCGGTGAATTTCGTCGGTACACCTGGCATGTCTTTGGGGGACCATGCGAAGATGTCTCGATTCTCACAGAGTAAATCGACGAGCTCGCCTTCCTATTTACTGTCAAGGTTTGCGCCAATGATAGCATACCTCTCCGGGTGCTCAGGGTCCAAAGGTATCTTCATTGTTTCTTTGGCCGGCTTGAACGAGCCCTCTGCTTCCGACTCCTTGGGGTCGGGCGACATTTCCGCTTGCTTGCCTGCCATTGCCACAACCCGGTCAAGGAGCCGTTTCTCTGCTGCGATTATGAGGGACTCGGCTAATCTGTTGCTCTCCACCGCACAGGCGGACGACTTCTCGTAGTCTCCTGCTACAGTCAGGATTCCCTTAGAGCTTGGCATCTTCATCTTTAGGTAAGCATAGTGGGGGGCCGCCATGAACTTGGCCAGGGCAGGCCGACCAAGCAGTGTGTGATAAGGGCTCTCAAGGTCCACCACCTCAAACCAGACTGGCTCTCGGCGGAAATGAGTTTTGTCCCCGAAGAGAACGTCTATCTGAGTCTTGTCGATTGGTGAGCAGGAAAGGCCAGGAACTATGCCATGGAAAATAGTCCGACTGGGCTGAAGGTGTCTCTGCTTGATTCCCAATTTTTCCATGGTATCCTTGTACAGAATGTTGATGCTACTGCCGCCATATATCAAGACTCGGGAAAACGGGCAGCCCGCTTCTCTGTAGCAAATGTGGCGTCCAGCACCAAGGCATAAGAGCCGGGGCTTGGCATCACTTCTGGGTGGTCAGCTCTGCTCTAGCTAATTGGTTTCTCTGACCAATGAATGAACTCGGGGGTCTCTGATGCTACTGCATTCACTTCCAACCGCTGCTGCCGCCTATCGTCGGCCACGCTGGTGAACACAACGTAGGCCCCTTGCTCTTTGGGATAATCATCTTGCACGACGCCGACTGACCGAGCCGCCGGCTGCTGCGGGGGAGGAGGCGGCGGGCCGACAGGGGAAGCGGGCTGGAGTCCGTCACCCTTGGCAATCCTGGTGAGCCAATGGCACTTCCGAGTGGTGTGATTGGATGGCTTTGCACCGCTGTGGAACTTGCAGGGAGCATCAAGAGTCTGTTCGTACAAGAAAGCGGGCAGCCAGTTAGGCTTGCTGCCCTTCTGGCGCTTGGGATGAGGTTGTTCTTCTGGTTGTCGATCTTCAACTGCCGCCACCTGCCGGCTTGTGGAAGCCAGCTGTGCGGCCTTTTGCTTGTTGTCGTTCGGCTGCTGCCGCCGACTGGCGTCGCCAGCCGGGATTCGAGGGGCTTGGGGGGCCACCTTGCCAGACGTGTTGACTTGAATTTCCGCCTTCATGGAGGAGTCGGCTGTGGCGTACTTGTCTGCTATGATTAGTAGCTCGTCAAGGGTCGCTAGCTGATACGTCCATTTTGCATCATGCTTTTATATCGATATTTATTGCATTATGGGTTGTTATTACACATTATGTCACAATACTTATGCCTATTCTCTCTTATTTTACAAGGTTTACATAAAAAGGGAGAATGTCGGCAGCTGGGATTCTAGGCTGGAAAAGGAGCAAATATTAGAGACCTATTCTGCATAGCTCCAAAAGTCCTGAAACTTCACGGAAGACATTTTCGGAATATATAAAAAATACTGAGCGCAAGAAGTTCACCAGGGGGGCACACCCTGCCCACGAGGGTGGGGGGCATGCCCCCTACCTCGTGGGCCCCCTGGTGGCCCTCCGATGTCCATCTTCTGCTATATGAAGTCCTCCGATGAGAAAAAATCATAAGCCATCTCCTTGGACGAAACTCCGCCGCCACGAGGCGGAACCTTGGCGGAACCAATCTAGCGCTCTGGCGGAGCTATTCTGCCCGGGAAACTTCCCTCCGGGAGGGGGAAATCATCGCCATCGTCATCACCAACACTCCTCTCATCGGGAGAGGGCAATCTCCATCAACATCTTCATCAGCACCATCTCCTCTCAAAACCCTAGTTCATCTCTTGTATCCAATTCTTGTCTCCAAGTCCGGGATTAGTACTAGTAGGTTGCTAGTAGTGTTAATTACTCCTTGTAGTTGATGCTAGTTGGTTTATTTGGTGGAAGATCATATGTTCAGATCCTATATGCATATTAATACCCCTCTGATTATGAACATGAATATGCTTTGTGAGTAGTTACGTTTGTTCTTGAGGACATGGGAGAAGTCTTGCTATTAGTAGTCATGTGAATTTGGTATTCGTTCGATATTTTGATGAGATGTATGTTGTCTCTCCTCTAGTGGTGTTATGTGAACGTCGACTACATAACACTTCACCATTATTTGGGCCTAGAGGAAGGCATTGGGAAGTAATAAGTAGATGATGGGTTGCTAGAGTGACAGAAGCTTAAACCCTAGTTTATGCGTTGCTTCGTAAGGGGCTGATTTGGATCCATATGTTTCATGTTGTGGTTAGGTTTACCTTAATACTTTTGTTGTAGTTGCGGATGCTTGCAATAGAGGTTAATCATAAGTGGGATGCTTGTCCAACTAAGGATAGTACCCAAGCACCGGTCCACCCACATACCAAATTATCAAAGTACCGAACGTGAATCATATGAACGTGATGAAAACTAGCTTACGATATTCCCATGTGTCCTCGGGAGCGCTTTTCTCTATATAAGACTTTGTCCGGGCTTGTCCTTTGCTACAAAAAGGATTGGGCCACCTTGCTACACTTTATTTACTTTTGTTACTTGTTGCTCGTTACAAATTATCCTATCACAAAACTATCTGTTACCACTTATTTCAGTACTTGCAGAGAATACCTTGCTGGAAACCGCTTATCATTTCCTTCTGCTCCTCGTTGGGTTCAACACTCTTACTTATCGAAAGGACTATGATAGATCCCCTATACTTGTGGGTCATCAAGACTCTTTTCTGGCGCCGTTGCCGGGGAGTGAAGTGCCTTTGGTAGGTGGAATTTGGTGAGGAAAATTTATATAGTGTGCTGAAATTTACTGTCACTTATTACTATGGAAAGTAATCCTCTGAGGGGCTTGTTCGGGTTATCTTCACCCCGACCAGTAGGGAAAAGAGTTACTCCTCAACCTACTGAACCTACTGAAAATGAAAATGAAAATGAAAATGAAAATGTCTGCTTTGAGATTCCTTCAGGTATGATGGAAAAACTGCTAGATAATCCTTTTGTAGGAGATGGAACAATGCATCCTGATGAGCACCTAATATATGTGGATAAAGTTTGTGGATTATTTAAGCTTGAAGGTGTACCCGAAGATGTTGTTAATAAGAAGGTCTTCCCTTTATCTTTGAAGGAAGATGCATTGACATGGTATAGGCTATGTGATGATACGGGGTCATGGAACTACAAACAATTGAAATTGGAATTTCATTAGAAGTTTTATCCTATGCATCTTGTTCATCGTGATCGCAATTATATATATAATTTTTGGCCTCGCGAAGGATAAAGCATCACTCAAGCTTGGGGGAGGCTTAAATCAATGTTATATTCATGCCCCAACCATGAGCTCTCAAGAGAGATGATTATTCAAAATTTATATGCTCGGCTTTCTGATAACAATCGTACCATGCTCGATACTTCTTGTGATGGCTCTTTTATGACGAAGACTATTGAATTCAAATGGAATTTATTGGAAAGAATTAAACGCAACTCTGAAGATTGGGACCTCGACGAAGGTAAGAAGTCAGGTATGACACTGATACGTCTCCAATGTATCTATAATTTTTGATTGCTCCATGCTATATTATCTACTGTTTTGGGCAATATTGGGCTTTATTATCCACTTTTATATTATTTTTGGGACTAACCTATTAACCAGAGGCCTAGCCCAAATTTGTTGTTTTATGCCTATTTCAGTGTTTTGAAGAAAAGGAATATCAGACGGAGTCGAAATGGAACGAAATCAACTGGAGAAGTTATTTTTGGAAGGAAACACACCTGATGGACTTGGACCCCACGTCAGAAGATACGGGAGCTGCCCACGAGGGTGGGGGCGCGGCCATCCCCCTAGGGCGCGCCCCCTGCCTCGTGGGGCCCTCGTGGCTCCCCTGACGTGCTTCTTCTACCTATATAACTCCATATACCCTAAAACTTCCAGAACGCATAATAGATCGGGAGTTCCGTCGCCAAAAGCCTCCGTAGCCACCAAAAGTCAATCGGGACCCTGTACCGGCACCCTGCCGGAGGGGGCAATCCCTCTCCGGTGGCCATCTTCATCATCCCGGTGCTCTCTATGATGAGGAGGGAGTAGTTCTCCCTCGGGGCTGAGCGTATGTACCAGTAGCTATGTGTTTGATCTCTCTCTCTCTCTCTCTCTCGTGTTCTTGAGATGATACGATCTTGATGTATCGCGAGCTTTGATATTCTTTTTGGATCCTATGATGTTTCTTCCCCCCTCTTCTCTCTTGTAATGAATCGAGTTTCCCCTTTGAAGTAATCTTATCGGATTGAGTCTTTAAAGATTTGAGAACACTTGATGTATGTCTTGCCGTGGATATCTGTGGTGACAATGGGATACCGCGTGCCACTTGATGTATGTTTTGGTGACCAACTTGCGGGTTCCGCCCATGAACCTATGCATAGGGGTTGGCACATGTTTTCTTCGTGATTCTCCGGTAGGAGCTTTGGGGCACTCTTTGAGGTTCTATGTGTTGGTTGAATAGATGAATCTGAGATTGTGTGATGCATATCGTATAACCATACCCACGGATACTTGAGGTGACATTGGAGTATCTAGGTGACATTAGGGTTTTGATTGATTTGTGTCTTAAGGTGTTATTCTAGTACGAACTCTAGGGCTGTTTGTGACACTTATAGGAATAGCACAACGGATTGATTGGAAAGAATAACTTTGAGGTGGTTTCGTACCCTACCATAATCTCTTCGTTCGTTCTCCGCTATTAGTGACTTTGGAGTGACTCTTTGTTGCATGTTGAGGGATAGTTATGTGATCCAATTATGTTAGTATTGTTGAGGGAACTTACACTAGCGAAAGTATGAACCCTAGGCCTTGTTTCAACACATTGCAATACCGTTTACGCTCACTTTTATCACTTGCTACCTTGCTGTTTTTATTATTTCAGATTACAAAAATTATTATCTACTATCCATATACCACTTGTTTCACTATCTCTTTGCCGAACTAGTGCACCTATACAATTTACCATTGTATTGGGTGTGTTGGGGACACAAGAGACTCTTTGTTATTTGGTTGCAGGGTTGCTTGAGAGAGACCATCTTCATCCTACGCCTCCTACGGATTGATAAACCTTAGGTCATCCACTTGAGGGAAATTTGCTACTGTCCTACAAACCTCTGCACTTGGAGGCCCAACAACGTCTACAAGAAGAAGGTTGTGTAGTAGACATCAAGCTCTTTTCTGGCGCCGTTGCCGGGGAGGTTACCGCTTGAAGGTATATCTTTAGATCTTGCAATCGAGTCTTTTAGTTTCTTGTTTTATCACTAGTTTAGTTTATAAAAGAAAACTATAAAAAATGGAATTGAGTTTGTCTCATACGCTTCACCTTTTTAATATCTTTCGTGAGTATGATGGAAAGGATAATTGTGCTCAAGTGCTAGAAGAAGAAATCTATAAAATGTTTGGAACTAAATATTTGAATGATGAGCAAGATTGCAATGTTGTTAGTATGAATTCCTTGAATATCCATTATGCTAATGATATGCGAAGCCACAAGCTTGGGGAAGCTATGTTTGATGAAGATGATATTTTTTGCCCCCCAAGCTTTGATGAGCAAATTTACTATGATGAAAGCATGCCTCCTATCTATGATGATTATTGTGATGGCATGTATGCTTTAAAGAATAATAATAACAATGAACCTTGTCATCTTGATCTTAATTTTCAATCCCATGATAGTTATTTTGTTGAGTTTGCTCCCACTATTATTCATGAGAAGAATTTTGCTTATGTGGAGAGTAGTAAATTTTCTATGCTTGTAGATCATGAGAATAATGCGTTAGGTGCTGGTTATATTGTTAAATGCATTCATGATGCTGCTGAAAATTATTATGAGGGAGGAACATATGCTTGTAGGAATTGCAATAATATCAAGTTTCCTCTCTATGTGCTTAAATTTTTTAAGTTATGCTTGTTTTGCTCTCCTATGCTAGTTCATTATTGTTCCCATAAATTGTTTGCTCACAAAATCCCTATGCATAGGAAGTTTGTTAGACTTAAATGTGCTAGTCATATTCTTCATGATGCTCTCTTTATGTTTCAATTCTTATCTTTTATGTGAGCATCGTTGAAATCATCATGCCTAGCTAGGGGCATTAAACAATAGCGCTTGTTGGGAGGCAACCCAATTTTATTTTAGTTCCTTGCTTTTTGTTCCTGTTTAGTAATAAATAATTCATCTAGCCTCTGTTTAGATGTGGTTTTATGTGTTTAATTAGTGTTTGTGCCAAGTAGAACCTTTGGGAAGACTTTGGGAAAGTCTTGTTGATCATGCTGTCAAAAACAGAAACTTTAGCGCTCACGAGAATTGCTGCAATTTTTATTTGGAGAGTGATATTTAGTTAATTCTTTTTGAAGATTATTAATAGATAAATTCCTCAGGTCCATCAATTTATTTGAGAATTTTATGAGTTCCAAAAGTATACGTTTGATCCAGATTACTACAGACTGTTCTGTTTTTGACAGATTCTGTTTTTCGTGTGTTGTTTGCTTATTTTGATGAATCTATGGCTAGTAAAATAGTTTATAAACCATAGAGAAGTTGGAATACAGTAGGTTTAACACCAATATAAATAAAGAATGAGTTCATTACAGTACCTTGAAGTGGTGTTTTGCTTTCTTATACTAACGGAGCTCACGAGTTTTCTGTTAAGTTTTGTGTTGTGAAGTTTTCAAGTTTTGGGTAAGGATTCGATGGATTATGGAATAAGGAGTGGAAAGATCCTAAGCTTGGGGATGCCCGAGGCACCCCAAGGTAATATTCAAGGATAGCCAAGAGCCTAAGCTTGGGGATGCCCCGGAAGGCATCCCCTCTTTCATCCACTTCCATCGGTAACTTTACTTGGAGCTATATTTTTATTCGCCACATGATATGTGTTTTGCTTGGAGCATCAATTTATTTTGTAGGATTTGCTTGATGTTATTTAGAACAATGTTTTGCATCTTTTGTTTCAATAAAAGTGGCGTTGATAGCCTTTACTATGCCTATGTTACCAGTATACATGTTGCTGTTTGAAAACAGAAAGTTTACCGCTGTTGCAATAATTCCCTAGAAAAGTCAGAATGTGATAAAATGTTGAAACCTTTTGCATATTAAGCTCTGATAAATTTAATACAGTGGGAATTTTATTTCATAATTTTTGGAGCTAAGGAAGTATGGATGTTGCAGCATTCTTTACAGACTATCCTGTTTAGGCAGATTGCTGTTATGTTTGCATTGTTTGCATATGTTTGCTTCTTTAATGATTCTATTTGAGGATATGACTATTAAATATGCAGAGGAATTTAGTATTCAATGTTGAATAATAATTTTAGTGATTTGCTACAGTAGAGTATGATAAGGCTTTTGCAATGGTTTATACTAACTTATCTCACGAGTCCTTGTTGAGTTTTGTGTGGATGAAGCTTTTGAGATTTAGGGAGACCGTGATATGAGAGGAATTAAGGAGACACAAAAGCTCAAGCTTGGGGATGCCCAAGGCACCCCAAGATAATATTTCAAGAAGTCTCAAGCATCTAAGCTTGGGGATGCCCCGGTTGGCATCCCACCTTTCTTCTTCAACAATTATCGGTTAGTTTCGGTTGATCCTAAGTTTTTGCTTCTTCACATGATGTTTGCCATTCTTCGAATGTCATTTTATTTTGATTTGCTTGCTGTTTGAATAGAGTATCAAGACCTGAAATTATTAAATGTTAGAGAGTCTTCACATAGTTGCATAATTATTCGACTACTCATTGATCTTCACTTATATCTTTCGGAGTAGTTTGTCATTTGCTCTAGTGCTTCACTTATATCTTTTAGAGCATGGTCGTAGTTTTATTTTGAAGAAATAGATTAACTCTCATGCTTCACTTATATTATTTTGAGAGTCTTAAATAGCATGGTAATTTGTTTAAAATCCTAATATGCTAGGTATACAAGATTAATAATAAAATTCTCTTATGAGTGTGTTGAATACTAAGAGAAGTTTGATGCTTGATGATTGTTTTTGAGATATGGAGATGGTGATATTAGAGTCATGCTAGTTGAGTGGTTATGAATTTGAGAGATACTTGTGTTGAAGTTTGTGATTCCCGTAGCATGCACGTATGGTGAACCGTTATGTGACGAAGTCGGAGCATGAGGTGTTTATTGATTGTCCTCCTTATGAGTGACGGTCGGGGACGAGCGATGGTCTTTTCCTACCAATCTATCCCCCTAGGAGCTTGCGCGTAATACTTTGCTTTGATAACTTCTAGACTTTTGCAATAAGTATATGAGTTCTTTATGACTAATGTTGAGTCCATGGATTATACGCACTCTCACCCTTCCACCTTTGCTAGCCTCTCTAGTACCGCGCACCTTTCGCCGGTATCATAAACCCACCATATACCTTCCTCAAAATAGCCACCATACCTACCTATTATGGCATTTCCATAGCCATTCCGAGATATATTGCCATGCAACTTTCCACCGTTCCGTTTATTATGACACGCTTCATCATTGTCATATTGCTTAGCATGATCATGTAGTTGACATCGTATTTGTGGCAAAGCCACCGTTGATAATTCTTTCATACATGTCACTCTTGATTCATTGCATATCCCGGTACACCGCTGGAGGCATTCATATAGAGTCATACTTTGTTCTAGTATCGAGTTGTATCATTGAGTTGTAAATAAATAGAAGTGTGATGATCATCATTCAATAGAGCATTGTCCCAAAAAAAGGAGAAAGGCCAAATAAAAAAAGAAAGGCCAAATAAAAAAGGAAAGGCCAAATA
Organism: Triticum dicoccoides; assembly: GCF_002162155.2. Classification (NCBI taxonomy): domain Eukaryota; kingdom Viridiplantae; phylum Streptophyta; class Magnoliopsida; order Poales; family Poaceae; genus Triticum; species Triticum dicoccoides. Next base: position 362,963,557 of record NC_041388.1, read on the forward strand.
AAAAATAAATAAAAAGGGGCAATGCTACTATCCTTTTCCACACTTGTGCTTCAAAGTAGCACCATGATATAGTGAGTCTCATATGTTGTGCTTCAAAGTAGCACCATGTTCTTCATATAGAGAGTCTCATATGTTGTCACTTTCATATACTAGTGGGAATCTTTCATTATAGAACTTGGCTTGTATATTCCAATGATGGGCTTCCTCAAAATGCCCTAGGTCTTCGTGAGCAAGCGAGTTGGATGCACACCCACTAGTTTCTTTTGTTGAGCTTTCATACATTTACAGCTCTAGTGCATCCGTTGCATGGCAATCCCTACTCACTCACATTGATATCTATTGATGGGCATCTCCATAGCCCATTGATACGCCTAGTTGATGTGAGACTATCTTCTCCCTTTTTGTCTTCTCCACAACCACCATTCTATTCCACCTATAGTGCTATGTCCATGGCTCACGCTCATATATTGCGTGAAGATTGAAAAAGTTTGAGAACATCAAAAGTATGAAACAATTGCTTGGCTTGTCATCGGGGTTGTCCATGATTTAAATATTTTGTGTGGTGAAGATGGAGCATAGCCAGACTATATGATTTTTTAGGGATAGCTTTCTTTGGCCATGTTATTTTGAGAAGACATAATTGCTTAGTTAGTATGCTTGAAGTATTATTATTTTTATGTCAATATTAAACTTTTGTCTTGAATCTTTCGGATCTGAATATTCATATCACAAGTAAGAATAATTACATTGAAATTATGCCAACTAGCATTCCACATCAAAAATTATCTTTTTATCATTTACCTACTCGAGGACGAGCAGGAATTAAGCTTGGGGATGCTTGATACGTCTCCAACGTATCTATAATTTTTTATTGCTCCATGCTATATTATCTACTGTTTTGGGCAATATTGGGCTTTATTATCCTCTTTTATATTATTTTTGGGACTAACCTATTAACCGGAGGCCCAACCCAGATTTGCTGTTTTATGCCTATTTCAGTGTTTTAAGGAATATCAGACGGAGTCGAAACGGAACGAAATCAACTGGAGAAGTTATTTTTGGAAGGAAACACACCTGATGGACTTGGACCCCACGTCAGAAGATACGGGATCTGCCCACGAGGGTGGGGGCGCGGCCACCCCCCTAGGGCGCGCCCCCTGCCTCGTGGGGCCCTCGTGGCTCCCCTGACGTGCTTCTTCTACCTATATAACTCCATATACCCTAAAACTTCCAGAACGCATAATAGATCGGGAGTTCCGCCGCCAAAAGCCTCCGTAGCCACCAAAAGTCAATCGGGACCCTGTTCCGGCACCCTGCCGGAGGGGGCAATCCCTCTCCGGTGGCCATCTTCATCATCCCGGTGCTCTCCATGATGAGGAGGGAGTAGTTCTCCCTCGGGGCTGAGGGTATGTACCAGTAGCTATGTGTTTGATCTCTCTCTCTCTCTCTCGTGTTCTTGAGATGATACGATCTTGATGTATCGCGAGCTTTGCTATTCTTTTTGGATCCTATGATGTTTCTTCCCCCCTCTTCTCTCTTGTAATGAATCGAGTTTCCCCTTTGAAGTAATCTTATCGGATTGAGTCTTTAAAGATTTGAGAACACTTGATGTATGTCTTGCCGTGGATATCTGTGGTGACAATGGGATACCGCGTGCCACTTGATGTATGTTTTGGTGACCAACTTGCGGGTTCCGCCCATGAACCTATGCATAGGGGTTGGCACATGTTTTCGTCATGATTCTCCGGTAGGAACTTTGGGGCACTCTTTGAGGTTCTATGTGTTGGTTGAATAGATGAATCTGAGATTGTGTGATGCATATCGTATAATCATACCCACAGATACTTGAGGTGACATTGGAGTATCTAGGTGACATTAGGGTTTTGATTGATTTGTGTCTTAAGGTGTTATTCTAGTACAAACTCTAGGGCTGTTTGTGGCACTTATAGGAATAGCCCAACGGATTGATTGGAAAGAATAACTTTGAGGTGGTTTTGTACCCTACCATAATCTCTTCGTTCGTTCTCCGCTATTAGTGACTTTGGAGTGACTCTTTGTTGCATGTTGAGGGTAGTTATGTGATCCAATTATGTTAGTATTGTTGAGGGAACTTACACTAGCGAAAGTATGAACCCTAGGCCTTGTTTCAACACATCGCAATACCGTTTACGCTCACTTTTATCACTTGCTACCTTGCTGTTTTTATTATTTCAGATTACAAAAACTATTATCTACTATCCATATACCACTTGTTTCACTATCTCTTCGCCGAACTAGTGCACCTATACAATTTACCATTGTATTGGGTGTGTTGGGGACACAAGAGACTCTTTGTTATTTGGTTGCAAGGTTGCTTGAGAGAGACCATCTTCATCCTACGCCTCCTACGGATTGATAAACCTTAGGTCATCCACTTGAGAGAAATTTGCTACTGTCCTACAAACCTCTGCACTTGGAGGCCCAACAACGTCTACAAGAAGAAGGTTGTGTAGTAGACATCAGACACCTAAGTTTGATTGTGTTAAATATTTTATGGATACCGATGTTTTCCATAAATTTAGCACTAAATATGGACTTGACTCTGAGATAGTAGCTTCTTTCTGTGAATCTTTTGCTACTTATGTTGATCTCCCCAGGGAGAAGTGGTTTAAATATCATCCTCCCATAGAAGTAAAAGTAGTTGCACCTATTAAAGTTGAAGAAAAGACTATCACTTATAATGATCCTATTGTTCCTACTTCTTATGTTGAGAAACCACCTTTCCTTGTTAGGATAAAGGATCATGCTAAAGCTTCAACTGTGGTTTGCAAAAGCAATATTAAAACTTATACACCTTCTGAGCAAATTAAAGTTGAACCAGATATTGCTATTGTTAAAGATCTCTTGGGTGATAATATTGATCGGCATTTTATTCATTTCCTTGATGAGACTGCTAGAATTGCTAAACCTTGTGCTAAAGATAAAAATAGACATGTGGTAGGCATGCCTGTTATTTCTGTTAAAATAGGAGATCATTATTATCATGGCTTATGTGATATGGGTGCTAGTGCTAGTGCAATACCTTACGACTTATACAAAGAAATTATGCATGATATTGCACCTGCTCAGATAGAAGATATTGATGTCACAATTAAACTTGCCAATAGAGATACTATTTCACCAATGGGAATTGTTAGAGATGTTGAAGTCTTGTGTGGGAAAACTAAATATCCTACTGATTTTCTCATTCTTGGTTCCCCACAAGATAGCTTTTGTCCCATTATATTTGATAGACCCTTCTTAAACATTGTTAATGCTAAGATAGATTGCAAAAAGGATGTTGTTACTATCGGGTTCGATGATATGTCTCATGAATTTAATTTCTCTAAATTTAGTAGACAACACCGTGAAGAAGAATTACCTAGTAAGGATGAAATTATTGATCTTGCTTCTATTGCCGTACCTCCTAGTGATCCTTTAGAACAATATTTGATAGACCATGAAAATGATATGTTTATGAATGAAAGAAGGGAAATAGATGAAGTATTCTTTAAACAGGAACCTATTCTGAAACACAATTTGCTTGTTGAAATCATAGGGGATCCTCCTCCACCCAAGGGAGATCCCATGTTTGAGCTTAAACCGTTGCCTAATACTCTTAAATATGCTTATCTTTATGAGAAAAAGATATATCCTATTATTATTAGTGCTAACCTTTCAGAGCATGAGGAAGAGAGATTATTGAAAACTCTGAAGAAGCATCGTGCTGCTATTGGGTATACTCTTGATGATCTTAAGGGCATTAGTCCCACTCTATGTCAACATAAAATAAATTTGGAAGAAGATGCTAAACCAGTTCGTGATCATCAACAACGGCTGAATCCTAAAATGAAAGAAGTGGTAAGGAAAGAAATACTAAAGCTCCTTGAGGCAGGTATAATCTATCTCGTTGCTGATAGTCAGTGGGTAAGTCTGGAAGTACGTTATATCGACTAGAGGGAGGGTGAATAGGCGATTTTTATGGAAGTCTTCAAAACATGGGAGTTTTGAAGACAAATGATAGAAATGAACCTATAGCCATGCAGTGGAAGGTAGACTACACTAGGCAAACCATAGTCAAGTATTCAATGAAGTGAGAGCACAAAGACTAACAGTAGCTAGGCAGTACGGATCAGGATGGAAGATAATATGAAACCAATCTGAACAGACAGTCACACAGTGAAGACAAATGGACAATGCAAATAGGCACTGACTTCACAAGGGCCAACTGTAAATAAAGAGATGGGAAGGATAGAACCAGTGAGCTTGGTGAAGACAAAGGTTTGGTAGACTAGTTCCAACTGCGGTGACAGTTGTATGTCTGGTTAGGGCGGATAGGTATTTAAACCCGAGGACACACAGTCCCGGACACCCAGTCCTGAACACGCAGCTTAGGACGCTCAGTCCTCACCGTATTCCCCTTGAGCTAAGGTCACACAGACCTCGCCTAATCACTCTGGTAAGTCTTCAAGGTAGACTTCCAAACCTTCACAGACTTTGTTCACCGGCGATCCACAATGACTCTTGGATGCTCAGAACGCGACGCCTAACCGGCTGGAAGATTCACAGTCCTCAAGTGTAATAAGTCTTCAGATCACATAGACAGGAAGACTTAAGTGATGCCTAACACTCTTTGGCTCTGGGCGTTTAGGGCTTTATCCTCGCAAGGAATTCTCTCTCAAAGGCTTCGAGGTGGGTTGCTCTCAAACGACAAAAGCCCTACTCTAACTCTGAGCAGCCAACCGTTTATGGTTGTAGGGGGTGGGCTATTTATAGCCACTAGGCAAACTGACCTGATTTGTCCGAAATGACCCTTGGTCACTAAGGAACTGACACGTGTTCCAACGGTCAGATTTCAAACACACACGGCAACTTTACTTGGGCTACAAGCAAAGCTGACTTATCCAACTCTGGACAAGATTTGCTCTCATATTCTTCACTCGAAGACATAGGATTTTGGTTAAGCATCACTTCAGTCATTCTGACTGGTTCACTTGGACCCCACCTAACAGTACGGTGGTTCCTATGACTCAACAAAGAAGAAAAAGAACGACGAAACAACTAAGTCTTCGCGCTCCATAGTCTTCATGCGATGTCTTCTCTTGTCATAGTCTTCAATGTGAATGTCTTCACATACCACCTTTGACTTCAATGTCTTCATTCATTTTTAGGGGTCATCTCTGGTAGGAAAACTGAATCAATGAGGGACTTCTACCTGTGTTATCCTGCAATTCTCACAAACACATTAGTCCCTCAACTAGGTTTGTCGTCAATACTCCAAAACCAACTAGGGGTGGCACTAGATGCACTTACAAAGTCCTGTCCATTGTGTCCCTAAGAAGGGAGGTATTACTGTCGTTCCTAATAATAAAGATGAATTGATTCCTCAAAGAATTATTACAGGTTAGAGGATGGTAATTGATTTCCGCAAATTAAATAAGGCGACTAAAAAGGATCATTACCCCTTACCTTTTATCGATCAAATGCTAGAAAGATTATCAAACATACACATTTTTGCTTTCGAGATGGTTATTCTGGTTTCTCTCAAATACCTGTGTCAGCCAAAGATCAATTGAAGACTACTTTTACTTGCCCTTTTGGTACTTTTGCTTATAGACGTATGCCTTTTGGTTTATGTAATGCACCTCCTACCTTTCAAAGATGCATGATGGCTATATTCTCTAACTTTTGTGAAAAGATTTGTGAGGTTTTCATGGACGATTTCCCCGTCTATGGATCTTCTTTTGATGATTGCTTGAGCAACCTTGATCGAGTTTTGCATAGATGTGAAGAAACTAATCTTGTCTTGAATTGGGAAAAGTGACACTTCATGGTTAATGAAGGTATTGTCTTGGGGCATAAAGTTTCTGAAAGAGGTATTGAAGTTGATAAAGCCAAGGTTGATGATATTGAAAAGATGCCATGCCCCAAGGACATCAAAGGTATAAGAAGTTTCCTTGGTCACGCTGGATTTTATAGGAGGTTCATTAAGGACTTCTCAAAAATTTCTCGGCCTCTGACTAATTTATTACAAAAAGATATACCATTTGTCTTTGATGATGATTGTATAGAAGCATTTGAAATACTTAAGAAAGCATTGATCTCTGCACCTATTGTTCAGCCACCTGATTGGAATTTACCCTTTGAAATTGTGTGTGATGCTAGTGATTATGCTGTAGGTGCTGTTCTAGGGTAAAGAGTTGATAATAAATTAAATGTTATTCAATATGCTAGTAAAACCCTAGACAATGCTCAAAGAAATTATGCTACTACTGAAAAAGAATTCATAGCAGTCGTATTTGCTTGTGATAAGTTCAGACCTTATATTGTTAATTCTAAAGTAACTATTCACACTAATCATGCTGCTATTAAATATCTTATGGAAAATAAAGATGCTAAACCTAGACTTATTAGATGGGTTCTCTTGCTACAAGAATTTGACTTACATATTGTTGATAGAAAGGGAGCTGAGAACCCCGTTGCAGACAACTTGTCTAGGTTAGAAAATGTGCTTGATGACCCACTACCTATTGATGATAGCTTTCCTGATGAGCAATTAAATGTCATAAATGCTTCTCATACTGCTCCATGGTATGCTGATTATGCTAATTACATTGTTGCTAAATTTATACCGCCTAGTTTCACATACCAGCAAAAGAAAAAGTTCTTCTATGATTTGAGGCATTACTTTTGGGATGACCCACATCTTTATAAAGAAGGAGTAGATGGTGTTATTAGACGTTGTGTAACTGAGCATGAACATGAATAGATCATACGCAAGTGTCACTCCGAAGCTTATGGAGGACACCATGCTGGAGATAGAACTGCACATAAGGTATTGCAATCTGGTTTTTATTGGCCTACTCTCTTCAAGGATGCCCGTAAGTTTGTATTATCTTGTGATGAATATCAAAGAATTGGTAATATTAGTAGACGTCAAGAAATGCCTATGAACTATTCACTCGTTATTGAACCATTTGATGTTTGGGGCTTTGACTGTATGGGGCCGTTTCCTTCCTCTGATGGGTATACACATATTTTAGTTGCTGTTGATTACGTTACTAAGTGGGTAGAAGCTATTCCAACTAGTAGTGTTGATCATAACACTTCTATTAAAATGCTTAAAGAAGTTATCTTTCCAAGATTTGGAGTCCCTAGATATTTAATGATTGATGGTGGTTCACATTTTATTCATGGTGCTTTCCATAAAATGCTTGCTAAGTATGATGTTAATCATAGAATTGCATCTCCTTATCACCCTCAGTCTAGTGGTCAAGTAGAATTGAGTAATAGAGAGCTCAAATTAATTTTGCAAAAGACTGTTAATAGGTCTAGAAAGAATTGGTCCAAGAAACTTGATGATGCATTATGGGCCTATAGAACTGCATATAAAAATCCTATGGGTATGTCTCCGTATAAAATGGTTTATGGAAAAGCATGTCACTTAATTACCTCTCGAACTAGAATACAAGGCATATTGGGCTATTAAAGAGCTCAATTATGATTTTAAACTTGCTGGTGAGAAGAGGTTATTTGATATTAGCTCACTCGATGAATGGAGAACCCAAGCCTATGAGAATGCCAAATTGTTTAAAGAAAAGTTAAAAGATGGCATGATAAAAGGATACAAAAGCGTGAGTTTAATGTAGGTGATTATGTATTGCTATACAACTCTCGTTTAACATTTTTTGCAGGAAAACTTCTCTCTAAATAGGAAGGCCCTTACGTTATCGAGGAGGTCTATCATTCCGGTGCCATAAAAATCAACAACTTCGAAGGCACAAATCCGAAGGTGGTGAACGGTCAAAGAATCAAACATTATATCTCAGGTAATCCCATAAATATTGAAACCAAAGTTATTGAAACCGTAACCCCGGAGGAATACATAAGGGACACTTTCCAGAATGTTTCAGACTTTGAAAAGGAATTGGTATGTGGTACGGTAAGTAAACCGACTCCAAAACAGTTTTTAAGGCAATATTTCTCCATTTTGGAATATTTAGAAAAATAGAAAATAAGAAGCAGGCCGGGAAGGACACGAGGCCTCCACGAGGGTGGAGGGCGCGCCCTACCCTAATGGGCGCGCCCCCCTACCTCGTGGGCACCTCGTGTGCTCTCTGGACTCCGTTTTCTTACACAACATGTATTTTGGTCGGTAAAAAATTATTATATAATCTCCCAGGGGTTTTGACCTCCGTATCACGCAAATATCTCTTGTCTTTGTTTCGAGCTGTTTTCTGTCAGGGTTGTCAAGGCCAGGCACTATGTCATCTCCCTCCTCCTCCAACCATGAGGGCAATGATGCTTGGCTAATGAAGATAGAGCTGAAGAGAGAAGAACCCATGGAGATCAACAAGGAGGAATGGATCAAGAAGGCCATGGAGGAACAAGTTTCGGCAACAAAAGACATCCTTCAACTTGATCGCAGTCTTCTTACCCCAATTGAGATCGAAGCTTTCAAGATGATTGAGTTAGCTCGAATACAAAATAAGTATCTCACACGTGAAAATATTTTGTTGAAGGAGCATATCATCGCACTCAAAGGCATTATCCGCAAGTTAGAAGACCTCCTACGCTCGATGCGCGACTATCCATCATCTATAACTACACCTTCTTCACCAACAAAGGAGACATAATCACTTGGGTATGGGCACTCCCTGTGGCATCTGCCAAGCTTGGGGGAGTGCCCTGATATCGTATCACCATCACTTTTATCTTTACCATTTTTCTTAGTTCAATCCTTTTGGTAATATCTTGATCTAGTAGAATAAAGTTTATGGCATGATCTAGTTTTGAGTTTTGCTTTATGATCCCTCTATGTAATCGAGTCCGTGAGCTATATATAATAAAGATTAGTGTTGAGTCAAGGGCTTGATTATTTTGCCATGATCTTAAGGGAATAAAAGAAAAGAGAAAGAAATAAAAAGGGGGAAACAAAGAGATCATATGGATCTTATGGAGAGTAATGAGCTCACATAGAAAAAGTATGATGAATAAAAGTTGTTGAGAGTTGACAAACATAGTTTTGGTCATCGTTGCAATTAATAGGAAGTAATAAAGAAAGAGAGGTCTTCACATATAAATATACTATCTTGGACATCTTTTATGATTGTGAACACTCATTAAAATATGACATGCTAAAGAGTTGACATTGGACAAGGAAGACAACGTAATGGGTTATGTTTTCTTACATCTGAGATAAATTATATTGTCATGGATCATCCAACATGGTTGAGCTTTCCTTCCCCCCTCATGCTAGCCAAATTCATCGCTCCAAGTAGAGATACTACTTGTGCTTCCAAATACCCTTAAACCAGTTTTGCCATGAGAGTCCACCATACCTACCTGTGGATTGAGTAAGATCCTCCAAGTAAGTTGTCATCGGTGCAAGCAATAAAAAATGCTCTCTAAATATGTATGACTTATTAGTGTGGGAGAAAATAAGATTTATATGATCGTGTGATATGGAAGAAATAAAAGCGACAGACTGCATAATAAAGGTCCATATCACAAGTGGCAATATAAAGTGACGTTCTTTCGCATTAAGATTTTGTGCATCCAACCATAAAAGCGCATGACAACCTCTGCTTCCCTCTGGGAAGGGCCTATCTTTTACTTTTATCTCCTACCTTGCATAAGAGTCATGGTGATCTTCACCCTTCCTTTTTACATTTTATCCTTTGGCAAGCACAGTATGTTGGAAAGATCCTGGTATATATGGCTAATTGGATGTCAGTTTTCATGAACTATTATTTTTGACATTACCCTTGAGGTAAAACGTTGGGAGGCAAAACTATAAGACCCTATCTTTCTCTGTGTTCGATTAAAGCTCCATACCCATAAGTATTGTGTGAGTGTCGGCAATTGTGAAGGACTATATGATAGTTGAGTATGTGGACTTGCTAAAAAGCTCTTATATATTGACTCTTTCCTATGTTATGATAAATTGCAATTGCTCCAATGACTGAGATTATAGTTTGTTAGTTTTCAATGAAGTTTACGATTCATACTTGAAATTGTGATTGAATTATTGCTCTAGCATAAGAAATCATATGACAAGAATTATATAAGTTGATGTTCTAAGAATGATCATGATGCCCTCATGTCCGTATTTCACTTTTATCGACACCCTCTATCTCTAAACATGTGGACATATTTTTCGATTTCGGCTTTCGCTTGAGGACAAGCGAGGTCTAAGCTTGGGGGAGTTGATACGTCCATTTTGCATCATGCTTTTATATCGATATTTATTGCATTATGGGATGTTATTACACATTATGTCATAATACTTATGCCTATTCTCTCTTATTTTACAAGGTTTACATAAAGAGGGAGAATGCCGGCAGCTGGGATTCTGGGCTAGAAAAGGAGCAAATATTAGAGACCTATTCTGCACAGCTCCAAAAGTCCTGAAACTTCACAGAAGACGTTTCGGAACATATAAAAAATACTGAGCGCAAGAAGTTCACCAGGGGGGCCACACCCTGCCCACGAGGGTGGGGGGCGTGCCCGAGAAACTTCCCTTCAGGAGGGGGAAATCATCGCCATCGTCATCACCAACACTCCTCTCATCGGGAGAGGGCAATCTCCATCAACATCTTCATCAGCACCATCTCCTCTCAAAACCCTAGTTCATCTCTTGTATCCAATTCTTGTCTCCAAGTCCGGGATTGGTACTAGTAGGTTGCTAATAGTGTTAATTACTCCTTATAGTTGATGCTAGTTGGTTTATTTGGTGGAAGATCATATGTTCAGATCCTATATGCATATTAATACCCCTCTGATTATGAACATGAATATGCTTTGTGAGTAGTTATGTTTGTTCCTGAGGACATGGGAGAAGTCTTGCTATTAGTAGTCATGTGAATTTGGTATTCGTTCGATATTTTGATGAGATGTATGTTGTCTCTCCTCTAGTGGTGTTATGTGAATGTCGACTACATAACACTTCACCATTATTTGGGCCTAGAGGAAGGCATTGGGAAGTAATAAGTAGATGATGGGTTGCTAGAGTGACAGAAGCTTAAACCCTAGTTTATGCGTTGCTTCGTAAGGGGTTGATTTGGATCCATATGTTTCATGCTGTGGTTAGGTTTACCTTAATACTTTTGTTGTAGTTGCGGATGCTTGCAATAGAGGTTAATCATAAGTGGGATGCTTGTCCAAGTAAGGACAGTACCCAAGCACCGGTCCACCCACATACCAAATTATCAAAGTACCGAACGCGAATCATATGAACGTGATGAAAACTAGCTTGACGATATTCCCATGTGTCCTCGGGAGCGCTTTTCTCTATATAAGAGTTTGTCCAGGCTTGTCCTTTGCTACAAAAAGGATTGGGCCACCTTGCTGCACTTTATTTACTTTTGTTACTTGTTGCTCGTTACAAATTATCCTATCACAAAACTATCTGTTACCACTTATTTCAGTACTTGCAGAGAATACCTTGCTGGAAACCGCTTATCATTTTCTTCTGCTCCTCGCTGGGTTCGACACTCTTACTTATTGAAAGGACTACGATAGATCCCCTATACTTGTGGGTCATCACTGTCTCGTCGCAGAGGAGCCGGTGCTTGAGGAGACGGCACCCGACTGTGAAGTACTCGATGGCCTGCACCTCGTGCACGCCCTCGCAAGAGTTGCGCAGCTCGGCCCAGCGTGTGAGATAGTCACGGGTCGACTCATTGGGGCCTTGAACGCACAGGGAGAGCTGGCGAGGCTTGGGCCGCCGCTTGTACGTGCTGGTGAAGTTGCGGATGAATGCTTCAGTAAAGTCAACCCAGTTGTTGACGCTGCGGGGCTTCAGACTGTTCAGCCATGTCCGGGCCGTGCCCTGAAGCATGAGGGGGACGTACTTTACGGCGACGCGCTTGTTGCCGTTGGCGATGCTGACGGTTGTGGAGTAGTCGACCAGCCAGTCCTCCGGCTTCACGGAGCCGGTGTACTTGGGGGTATCTCTTGGGAGAGTGAACCCTTTGGGAAAGGGCTCATCTTGAATGCGAGGGCCAAAACAAGGCGGACCCAGCTCGTCTTCCTCTTCTAACGCCAGGGATCGATTAAGGCGGTCAATCCGATGGCGAGCATCGTTTTCTCCGATTCCTTCTCGGCGACCAAGGCGGTCGCCGAGTGACGGGTGGTCAATAGGCGGCGGGGAGATGCGCCTCTCCCTGTGGGGAGGAGGCAGCGAGCAATCGTTTCGCCGTCGCACTGCTCTCGGGCGGCCGTCTTGGTCGCGCTCGATGGCGACGTGAGTCCGGCTGTGGCTGGCTGTCGGTTCCTTGTCTCTTATATCATGGACGCCACCAGTCGGTGTTCGGGATGTCGCCCCTTGGTCTCAGCGAGGTGGTGGGTCGTCATTTCACCGGTTGGGTGCTTCAGTGCGGCACCCGGCATCTTGCTGCTCAGCAGCCGCGTCCACGAGCTGCTGAACTCGCTCCGCATGTGGTGACGCTCGTCGCCCTCGAGCTTGTCTAGCTCGTCTGCTGCCGCCTGGGCAGCCCGTATGTTCTCTGCAGGCGTGGCATAGACGGGACGGTCTGTCCCGAACATGCTGGCGATGGCCGCGCCATGCTGCCTAATCGGGCCAACGCGGCCAGGCCCACCAGGAGCCGGAGTGCCACCTATAGCACGGTCCATCTCCCGCTGGTAGGCCTCCGACAGGCGTCTCATGCCAGCCAGCCGGCTGGCGCTCTCAACGAGCTGGACGCGGCGCGCTTCCAGCGTCTCGGCGTCGGCGTCTTCCGGGATTGGCGCAGCCAAGTCTTGCATTGCCGTCTGCAACGGGTCCTGATCGCCCTTGCCAGAGTGCTCGCCGTGGCTGATCACGAGCACCTCCGTGACGGTGATGCCACCGCTGTCCGCGCAAGGAAGCGGCTCATCGTAGACCACCACATTGGAGGGGAACATGTCGAGCGAAGCCATGTCGAAGTCGACCAACATCGGGTCGGTGGAGCCAACCGACTCCAAGTCAGCAGCAGGCTCGCTGGCGACGTGGAGCTGATCGAGGAGGCCCATGAGACGGCCTTCGAGGCCGTTGGTGCCCGCGTCGGACGCGGGCTCGTCGGAGAGGTGAATCTCGCCAACAAGATTGGCGAGGCAGCTCGCTGCGCAGGCGATCTCCGCACCGTGCAGCGCCTCGCGCAGACACCATCTGATGTGCCGGGCTGGCTGCGCTCACCAGGAAGGAACAGGGTTCCCGTCCAGAACAGGTCCCCCCGGAGACGGTGCACCTCGCCCCATGGTGGGCGCCAAATGTCGGGGGTTGGGTGCGACATATGCCAAAGGATGGCTTATCATGGTGGGAGCGAGTAGAACGTCGCCGGTGCCGGAAGCGGGATGAGACGTAGACACGAATGTCGACATACTTTACCCAGGTTCGGGACTCTCCTAGGAGATAACACCCCTAGTCCTGCTCTGCGGGGTCTCCGCATGATCACTAGTGTGTAAGTGGTACAATGGTGCTCCTCGAGCTGTTTGCTAGAGGTGGAAGAAGGCAGGCACGCTCTCTCCTCCTCTAGGTATGAGTCTTGTCCTAACAGCGCCGAACCCTTTGCATGGGTGCCCTGGGGGGTTTATATAGGCCTACCCCCCCAGGGGTACAATGGTAATCTGGCCGGGCGTAGGGCCCGATCGTCATTCTCTCTGGTCGTCGGCTTCTTGGCCGATAGCTGGGGCCCGCCGCCTGGTGGGCCCCGCCGCCTGGTCTGGTACGGAGCCGACAAGCCGCTCCCGTCGCTTGCGGGTCTTGTCGGCTGTTGATCACTATAGCCGTAACGCTAATGACGCAGGCTTGGTCGGGGAGGCGTGGCTACAGTCCCGCCACCTGGTGGGCGATCACTGTTGCCACTTCGTGTCTCATCTGGTTGATGGCGCGTGGGGCCCAAGGGAGGAATTGGCCGCCTGCTAGTAGCCGGCTCCTCCGAGGTCCGGCTGCCCCAGCCTCCTCCGACTTCAGGGCTCTGGCTGCTAGGTAGGGCCCGCCATCTGCAAGCCATACCTAACAGGCCTTTGTGGGAACAGGACTCCGCTTGTCAGGTGTGACGTGTGGGGGGAGAGGCAACAGTGCCGTGCCATGTGGAGATCTCCGCCTGTACGGGGCACTGTGGCCATGCCCATCCCTGGATTCGGGGGGAAGGCTCGCACTATAGTCGTACCCTGTCTTGTCTTCTTAATTGGGGCACAGACTTTGAGGAGCCGGCCTTTCTGGAGGCCGCTTGCTGGGAGTCGGCCCGTCTTGGAGTCGCCTTCCTGAGCATGGCCGTCTTCTAGCAGTCAACCATTGTGCCAGCCGGCCGCCAGAAGGCGGCGCTTCATCTTGCCGTCTTGAGGGGTGCAGCCGGCCCTGATGTTTTGAAAGGCTGGGGGCCTCAGGTTAGGCTACCCGTGGCCCATTACTCCGACAAACCCACCTCAAAGTTATCCTTTCCGATCGATCTATTCAAGAGTTCATAGTAAAATAACACGAAGCTATTCTTTCCGTTCGATCTAGCCTAGAGTTCATACTGGAATAACACCTTAAGACACAAATCAACCAAAATCCTAATGTCATCTAGATACTCCAATGTCACCTCAAGTATCCGTGGGTATGATTATACGATATGCATCACACAATCTCAGATTCATCTATTCAACCAACACAAAGAACTTCAAAGAGTGCCCCAAAGTTTCTACCGGAGAGTCAAGACGAAAACGTGTGCCAACCCCTATGCATAAGTTCACAAGGTCACGAAACTCGCAAGTTGATCACCAAAACATACATCAAGTGGATCACGTGAATATCCCATTGTCACCACAGATAAGCACATGCAAGACATACATCAAGTGTTCTCAAATCCTTAAAAACTCAATCCGATAAGATAACTTCAAATGGAAAACTCAATCCATTACAAGAGAGTAGATGGGGAGAAACATCATAAGATCCAGCTATAATAGCAAAGCTCGCGATACATCAAGATCGTGCCGAATCAAGAACAAGAGAGAGAGAGAGAGAGAGATCAAACACATAACTACTGGTACATACCCTCAGCCCCGAGGGTGAACTACTCCCTCCTCGTCATGGAGAGCGCCGGGATGATGAAGATGGCCACCGGAGAGGGATTCCCCCTCCGGCAGGGTGCCGGAACGGGTCTAGATTAGTTTTCGGTGGCTACGGAGGCGGAACTCCCAATCTAGGTTATTTTCTGGAGGTTTCTGTATTTATAGGAATTTTTGGCGTCGGGAACAAGTCTGGGGGTCCCCGAGTCGTCCACGAGATAGGGCGGCGTGCCCGGGGGGGTAGGGCGCGCCCCCACCCTACGGCCTGAGACTCTTCTGGCCCAACTCTTTTACTCCCGGGGCTTCTTTCGGTCCATAAAAAATTGTCAAAAATTGGCACTTCCATTGGACTTCATTTGGTATTCCTTTTCTGTAAAACTCAAAACAAGGAAAAAACAGAAACTAGCACTGGGCTCTAGGTTAATAGGTTAGTCCCAAAAATCATATAAAATGGCATATAAATGCATATAAAACATCCTAGGTGGATAATATAATAGCATGGAACAATCAAAATTATAGATACGTTGGAGACGTATCAACAGTGCTTACAAAAAATTGCATTTGACGAATTATATCAACCAAACTAGACCTCATGCAGCTCCTCTCCGGTTGGGAAAACTCTAGGATGCATTATGGGGGGTGTAAATCACCACCATGTTGGAAATATGCCCTAGAGGCAATAATAAATTGGTTATTATTATATTTCCTTGTTCATCATAATCGTTTATTATCCATGCTAGAATTATATTGATAGGAAACTCAGATACATGTGTGGATACATAGACAACACCATGTCCCTAGTAAGCCTCTAGTTGACTAGCTCGTTGATCAATAGATGGTTACGGTTTCCTCACCATGGACATTGGATGTCATTGATAACGGGATCACATCATTAGAAGAATGATGTGATGGACAAGACCCAATCCTAAGCCTAGCACAAGATCATGTAGTTCGTATGCTAAAGCTTTTCTAATGTCAAGTATCATTTCCTTAGACCATGAGATTGTGCAACTCCCGGATACCGTAGGAGTGCTTTGGGTGTGCCAAACGTCACAACATAACTGGGTGACTATAAAGGTGCACTACGGGTATCTCCGAAAGTGTCTGTTGGGTTGGCACGAATCGAGACTGGGATTTGTCACTCCGTGTGACAGAGAGGTATCTCTGGGCCCACTCGGTAGGACATCATCATAATGTGCACAATGTGATCAAGGAGTTGATCACGGGATGATGTGTTACGGAATGAGTAAAGAGACTTGCCGGTAACGAGATTGAACAAGGTATCGGGATACCGACGATCGAATCTCGGGCAAGTATCGTACCGCTAGACAAAGGGAATTGTATACGGGATTGATTGAATCCTCAACATCGTGGTTCATCCGATGAGATCATCGTGGAACATGTGGGATCCAACATGGGTATCCAGATCCCGCTGTTGGTTATTGACCGGAGAGTCTTCTCGGTCATGTCTGCATGTCTCCCGAACCCGTAGGGTCTACACACTTAAGGTTCGGTGACGCTAGGGTTATAGAGATATTAGTATGGGGTAACCCGAAAGTTGTTCGGAGTCCCGGATGAGATCCCGGACGTCACGAGGAGTTCCAGAATGGTCCGGAGGTAAAGAATTATATATAGGAAGTGCTATTTTGGCCATCGGGACAAGTTTCGGGGTCACCGGTATTGTACCGGGACCATCGGAAGGGTCCCGGGGGTCCACCGGGTGGGGCCACCTACCCCGGGGGCCACATGGGCTGTAGGGGTGTGCGCCTTGGCCTGTATGGGCCAAGGGCACCAGCCCCGAGAGGCCCATGCGCCAAGAGATAAGGAAAGGAAGAGTCCTAAAGGGGGAAGGCACCTCCGAGGTGCCTTGGGGAGGATGGACTCCTCCCTGGCCGCACCCTTCCTTGGAGGAAGGGCCAAGGCTGCGCCCCCCCTCTCCCTTGGCCCTATATATAGTGGGGGGAAGGGAGGGCAACCATACCTAAGCCCTGGCGCCTCCCTCTCCCTCCCATGACACATCTCCCTCCTCCCGCAGCGCTTGGCGAAGCCCTGTTGGAATCCCGCTACTTCCACCACCACGCCGTCGTGGTGCTAGATCTCCATCAACCTCTCCTTACCCTTGTTGCATCAAGAAGGAGGAGACGTCGCTGCTCCGTACGTGTGTTAAACGCGGAGGTGCCGTCCGTTCGGCGCTAGGATCATCGGTGATTTGGATCACGACGAGTACGACTCCATCAACCCCGTTCTCTTGAACGCTTCCGCGCGCGATCTACAAGGGTATGTAGATCCACTCCTCCCTCGTTGCTAGATGACTCCATAGATAGATCTTGGTGACACGTAGGAAAATTTTGAATTTATGCTACGTTCCCCAACAGTGGCATCATGAGCTAGGTCTATGCGTAGTTTCTATGCACGAGTAGAACACAAAGTAGTTGTGGGCGTTGATTTTGTCAATTTACTTGCCGTTACTAGTCCTATCTTGATTCGGCGGCATTGTGGGATGAAGCGGCCCGGACCGACCTTACACGTACTCTTACGTGAGACTGGTTCCACCGACTGACATGCACTAGTTGCATAAGGTGGCTGGCGGGTGTCTGTCTCTCCCACTTTAGTCGGATCGGATTCGATGAAAAGGGTCCTTATGAAGGGTAAATAGCAATTGGCATATCACGTTGTGGTTTTGCGTAGGTAAGAAACGTTCTTGCTAGAAACCCATAGCAGCCACGTAAAACATGCAAACAACAATTACAGGACGTCTAACTTGTTTTTGTAGGGTAGGCTATGTGATGTGATATGGCCAAAGGATGTGATGAATGATATATGTGATGTATGAGATGATCATGTTCTTGTAATAGGACTCACGACTTGCATGTCGATGAGTATGACAACCAGCAGGAGCCATAGGAGTTGTCTTAATTTATTTATGACCTGCGTGTCAACATAAACGTCATGTAATTACTTTACTTTATTGCTAACCGTTAGCTGTAGTAGTAGAAGTAATAGTTGACGAGACAACTTCATGAAGACACGATGATAGAGATCATGATGATGGAGATCATGGTGTCATGCCGGTGACGATGATGATCATGGAGCCCCGAAGATGGAGATCAAGAGGAGCAAAGTGATGATGGCCATATCATGTCACTATTTGATTGCATGTGATGTTTATCATGTTTATGCATCTTGTTTACTTAGAACGACGGTAGTAAATAAGATGATCCCTCATAATAATTTCAAGAAAGTGTCCCCCCTAACTGTGCACCGTTGCGACAGTTCGTTGTTTCGAAGCACCACGTGATGATCGGGTGTTAGATTCTAATGTTCACATACAACGGGTGTAAGACAGATTTACACACGCGAAACACTTAGGTTGACTTGACGAGCCTAGCATGTACAGACATGGCCTCGGAACACAAGAGACCGAAAGGTCGAGCATGAGTCGTATAGAAGATACGATCAACATGAAGATGTTCACCGATGATGACTAGTCCGTCTCACGTGATGATCGGACACGGCCTAGTTGACTCGGATCATGTAATCACTTAGATGACTAGAGGGATGTCTATCTGAGTGGGAGTTCACAAGATGAACTTAATTATCCTGAACATAGTCAAAAGGTCTTCGCAAATTATGTCGTAGCTCGCGCTTCAGTTCTACTGTTTGGATATGTTCCTAGAGAAAATTTAGTTGAAAGTTGATAGTAGTAATTATGCGGACTAGGTCCGTAAACTGAGGTTTGTCCTCATTGCTTCATAGAAGGCTTATGTCCTTAATGCACCGCTCAGTGTGCTGAACCTCGAACGTCGTCTGTGGATGTTGCGAACATCTGACATACACGTTTTGATGACTACATGATAGTTCAGTGCGTAATGCTAAATGGTTTAAAATTGAGGCACCAAAGACGTTTTTGAAACATCGCAGAACATATGAGATGTTCCAAGGACTGAAATTGGGATTTCAGGCGCGTGCCCATGTCAAGAGGTATAAGACCTCCGACGATTTTCTTAGCCTGCAAACTAAGGGCGAAAAGCTCAATCTTGAGCTTGTGCTCAGATTGTCTGAGTACAACAATCGCTTGAATCGAGTGGGAGTTGATCTTTCAGATGAAATAGTGATGGTTCTCCGAAGACATTACCACCAAGCTGCTAGAGCTTCATGATGAACTATAATATATCAGGGACATATATGATGATCCTTGAGATATTCGCGATGTTTGACACCACAAAAGTAGAAATCAAGAAGGAGCATCAATTGTTGATGGTTGGTGAAACCACTGGTTTCAAGAAGGGCAAGGGCAAGAAGGGATACTTCATGAAAACGGCAAATCAGCTGCTGCTCTAGTGAAGAAACCCAAGGTTGAACCCAAACCCGAGACTAAGTGCTTCTGTAATAAAGGGAACAGCCACTGGAGCAGAATTACCCTAGATACTTGGTAGATAAGAAGGCTGGCAAGGTCGATAGAACTATATTGGATGTATTATGTTAATGTGTACTTTACTAGTACTCCTAGTGGCACCAGGGTATTAGATACCGGTTCGGTTGCTAAGTGTTAGTAACTCGAAATAAAAGCTACGGAATAAACAGAGACTAGCTAAAAGGTGAGATGTCGATATGTGTTGGAAGTATTTCCAAGGTTGATCAAATATCGTACGCTCCCTCTACCATCGAGATTGGTGTTTGCTTTGAGCATAGACATGATTGGATTATGTCTATCGCAATATGGTTATTCATTTAAGGAGAATAATGGTTACTTTTTTTATTTGAATAATACCTTCAATGGTCTTACACCTAAAATGAATGGTTTATTGAATCTCGATCGTAGTGATACACATGTTCATGCCAAAAGATAGTAATGATAGTACCACCTACTTGTGGCACTGCCACGTAAGTCATTTCGGTATAAAACGCATGAAGAAGCTCCATGTTGATGGATCTTTGGGCTCACTCGTTTTGAAAAGTTTGAGACATGCGAACCATGTCTATTGGTGTATATGCATGAAGAAACTCCATGCAAATGGACCGTTTGGACTCACTTGATTTTGAATCACTTGAGACATGCAAATCATACCACATGGGCAAGATGACTGAAAGCCTCGTTTTCAGTAAAATGGAACTAGAAAGCAACTTGTTGGAAGTAATACATTTTGATGTGTGCAGTCCAATGAGTGCTGAGGCATGTAGTGGATATCGTTATGTTCTTACTTCACAGATGATTTGAGTAGATGTTGAGTATATTTACTTGATGAATCACGAGTCTGAATTATTGAAAGGTTCAAGTAATTTCAGGGTGAAGTTGAAAGATCGTCGTGACAAGAGGATAAAATATCTATGATATGATCATAGAGATGAATATCTGAATTACGAGTTTGGCACAGAATTAAGACATTGTGGAAATTGTTTCACAACTAATACAGCCTGGAACACCATAGTGTGATGGTGTGCCCGAACATCATAACTGCACCCTATTGGATATGATGCATACCATGATGTCTCTTATCGAATTACCACGATAGTTCATGGGTTAGGCATTAGAGACAACCACATTCACTTTAAATAGGGCACCACGTAATTCTGATAAGATGACACCGTATGAACTATGGTTTAGAGAAACCTAAGCTGTCATTTCTTAAAAGTTTGGGGCTGCGACGCTTATGTGAAAAAGTTTCAGGCTGATAAGCTCGAACCCAAAGCGGATAAATGCATCTTCATAGGACACCCAAAACAGTTGGGTATACCTCCTGTCTCAGATTCGAAAGCAATAAGGGATTGTTTCTAGAATCGGGTCCTTTCTCGAGGAAAAGTTTCTCTCGAAAGAATTGAGTGGGAGGATGGTGGAGACTTGATGAGGTTATTGAACCGTCTCTTCAACTAGTGTGTGGCAGGGCACAGGGAGTTGTTCCTGTGGCACCTACACCAATTGAAGTGGAAGCTTATGATAGTGATCATGAAACTTCAGATCAAGTCACTACCAAACCTCGTGGGATGACAAGGATGTGTACTACTTCAGAGTGGTACGTAATCCTGTCTTGGAAGTCATGTTGCTAGGCAACAATGAACCTATGAGCTATGGAGAAGCGATGGTGGGCCCGGATTCCGATAAATGGCTCGAGGCCATAAAATCCGAGATAGGATCCATGTATGAAAACAAAGTGTAGACTTTGGAAGAACTACTTGATGGTCGTAAGGCTGTTAGGTACATATGGATTTTAAAAGGAAGACGGACAATGATGGTAAGTATCACCATTAAGAAAGCTCGACTTGTCGTTAAGATGTTTTCCGACAAGTTCAAGGAGTTGACTGCGATGAGACTTTCTCACTCGTAGCGATGCTAAGAGTCTGTTGGAATTATATTAGCAATTATTGCATTATTTGTGAAATCTTGCAGATAGGATGCCAAAAACCATTGTTTCCTCGACGATTGTTGAGGAAAGGTTGTATGTGATACAACCGGAAGGTTTTGTTAATCCTGAAAGATGCTAATAAGTATGCAAAGCTCCATCCATCCTTCTAAGGACTGGAGTAAGCATCTCGGAGTTGGAATGTATGCTTTGATAAGATGATCAAAGTTTTGGGTGTATACAAAGTTTATGAGAAACTTGTATTTCCAAAGAAGTGAGTGGGAGCACTATAGAATTTCTGATAAATATATGTTGACATATTGTTGATCAGAAATGACGTAGAATTTCTGGAAAGCATATAGGGTTATTTGGAAAGTGTTTTTCAATGGAAAGCCTGGATTAAGCTACTTGAACATTGAGCATCAAGATCTATAAGGATAGATCAAAATGCTTAATGGTACTTTCAAATGAGCACATACCTTGACATGATCTTGAAGGTGTTCAAGATGGATCAGTCAAAGAAGGAGTTCTTGCCTGAGTTGTAAGGTATGAAGTTAAGACTTAAAGCTCGACCACGGCAGAATAGAGAGAAAGGACGAAGGTTGTCCCCCATGCTTTAGACGTAGGCTCTACAGTATGCTATGCTGTGTACCGCACCTGAAGTGTGCCTTGCCATGAGT
Organism: Triticum dicoccoides; assembly: GCF_002162155.2. NCBI lineage: Eukaryota > Viridiplantae > Streptophyta > Magnoliopsida > Poales > Poaceae > Triticum > Triticum dicoccoides. The sequence continues at coordinate 362,985,626 of NC_041388.1, forward strand.
CAGTCAAGGGGTACAAGAGTGATCTAAGAATGGATCACAGGACAGCGGTCAAAGTTATCCTTAGTAACTAGTGGACTAAGGAATTTTCTCGATTATGGAGGTGGTAAAAGAGTTCGTCGTAAAGGGTTACGCCGATGCAAACTTTGACACTAATCCAGATTATTCTGAGTAGTAAACTGGATTCGTATAGTAGAACAGTTATTTGGAATAGCTCCAAATGTAGCGTAGTAGTTGCATCTACAAGATGACATAAGAAATTTGCGAAGTACATACGGATCTGAAAGATTAAGACCCATTGACTATAACATCTCTCACAAGCATAACATGATCAAACCCAGAACTCATCGAGTGTTAGTCACATGGGGATGTGACCTTGAGTGTTAGTCACATAGCGATGTGAACTGGATTATTGACTCTAGTGCAAGTGGGAGACTGTTGGAAATATGCCCTAGAGGCAATAATAATTTGGTTATTATTATATTTCCTTGTTCATGATAATCGTTTATTATCCATGCTAGAATTGTATTGATAGGAAACTCAGATACATGTGTGGATACATAGATAACACCATGTCCCTAGTAAGCCTCTAGTTGACTAGCTCGTTGATCAATAGATGGTTACGGTTTCCTGACCATGGACATTGGATGTCATTGATAACGGGATCACATCATTAGAAGAATGATGTGATGGACAAGACCCAATCCTAAGTCTAGCACAAGATCATGTAGTTCGTATGCTAAAGCTTTTCTAATGTCAAGTATCATTTCCTTAGATCATGAGATTGTGCAACTCCCGGATACCGTAGGAGTGCTTTGGGTGTGCCAAACTGTGACGCCCCCGATTCAATCGTACACTAATCATGCACGCAAATGTGTACGATCAAGATCAGGGACTCACGGGAAGATATCACAACACAACTCTACAAATAAAATAAGTCATACAAGCATCATAATACAAGCCAGGGGCCTCGAGGGCTCGAATACAAGTGCTCGATCATAGACGAGTCAGCGGAAGCAACAATATCTGAGTACAGACATAAGTTAAACAAGTTTGCCTTAAGAAGGCTAGCACAAATTGGGATACAGATCGAAAGAGGCGCAGGCCTCCTGCCTGGGATCCTCCTAAACTACTCCTGGTCGACGTCGTCAGCCTGCACGTAGTAGTAGGCACCTCCAAAGTAGTAGTCGTCGTCGACGCTGGCTCCTGGCTCCTGGACTCCAGCATCTGGTTGCGACAACCAGAAAGAAAGGAAAGGGGAAAAGGGGGGAGAAAGCAACCGTGAGTACTCATCCAAAGTACTCGCAAGCAAGGAACTACACTACATATGTATGGGTATATGTGTAAGGAGGCCATATCAGTGGACTGAACTGCAGAATGCCAAAATAAGAGGGGGATAGCTAATCCTGTCGAAGACTACGCTTCTGGCAGCCTCCGTCTTGCAGCATGTAGAAGAGAGTAGATTGAAGTCCTCCAAGTAGCATCTCCAAGTAGCATATCCAGGTAGCATCTCCATGTGCATCTCCAGTCGCATCGCATAGCATAATCCTACCCGGCGATCCTCTCCTCGTCGCCCTGCGGAAAAGCGATCACCGGGTTGTCTGTGGCACTTGGAAGGGTGTGTTTTATTAAGTATCCGGTTCTAGTTGTCATAAGGTCAAGGTACAACTCCAAGTCGTCCTGTTACCGAAGATCACGGCTATTCGAATAGATTAACTTCCCTGCAGGGGTGCACCACATAACCCAACATGCTTGATCCCATTTGGCCGGACACACTGTCCTGGGTCATGCCCGGCCGCGGAAGATCAACACGTCGCAGCCCCACCTAGGCTCAACAGAGAGGCCAGCACGCCGGTCTAAACCTAAGCGCACAGGGGTCTGGGCCCATCGCCCATAGCACACCTGCACGTTGCGTACGCGGCCGAAAGCAGACCTAGCCTAGTGGCGTTCCAGTCCAATTCGGCGCGCGCCGCTCCGTCGCTGACGTCTGAAGTGCTTCGGCTGATACCACGACGTCGGGATACCCATAACTACTCCCACGTAGATGGTTAGTGCGTATAGGCTCGTAGCCGACTCAGATCAAATACCAAGATCTCGTTAAGCGTGTTAAGTATCCGCGAACGCCGAACAGGGCCAGGCCCACCTGTCTCCTAGGTGGTCTCAACCTGCCCTGTCGCTCCGCCATAAAGTAACAGTCGAGGGCCGTCGGGAACCCAGGCCCACCTCTACCGGGATGGAGCCACCTGTCCTTTCAGCCCCCTCGTCAGAATCACTTGCGGGTACTCAATGAGCTGACCCGACTTTAGTCACCATCTGTATAGTATGTATGTATGTATAATATATACCCGTGATCACCTCCCAAGTGATCACGGCCCGATAGTATAGCAAGGCAGACTGACAAGAATGTAGGGCCAATGATGATAAACTAGCATCCTATACTAAGCATTTAGGATTGCAGGTAAGGTATCAACAGATGTAGCGACAATGTCAGGCTATGCATCAGGATAGGATTAACGAAAGCAGTAACATGCTACACTACTCTAATGCAAGCAGTATAGAGGAGAATAGGCGATATCTGGTGATCAAAGGGGGGGGGGCTTGCCTGGTTGCTCTGGCAAGAGAGAGGGGTCGTCAACTCCGTAGTCGAACTGGTCAGCAGCAGCGTCGGTCTCGTAGTCTACCGGAGAGAAGAGGGGGAAGACATAATGAATACAGAGCAAACAAAGCATCACAAAATATAACAAGGCAATACGCGGTGTTCGGTGTGCCCTAACGCGGTAGTAAGTGATACCGACGAAGGGGGGAAACATCCGGGAAAGTATTCCCGGAGTTTCGCGTTTTTCGGGCAGAGGAGCCGGAGGGGAAAAGTTGCGGGTTCGATAGGTTAGGGGTGTGTGGCGGACGAACGGACCGCGTATCCGGATTCGTCTCGTCGTTCTGAGCCACTTTCATGTTGAAAATATTTTAATCCGAGTTACGGTTTATTTTCTATGATTTATCAAAGTTTTAGGCATTTTCGAAATTTATTTAATTATTTAAATTGAACATTATCCAGAACAGTGAAAGGTGATGTCAGCATGACATCACCATGATGTCAGCAGGTCAAACCCAGCTGACCAAGGTCAAACCTGGCCCGTGGGTCCAGCGGGGCCCACCTGTCATCCTCTGTTTAGGTTAGTTAGGGTTTAGCTAATCCAGTTACTGTTTAATTAAACTAACTAATTAATTAGGTTAATTAAATAGAATTAATTAACTTAATTAATTCACTAATTAATTAATTTAATTAATTATTAAATTAATTAATTCATTTTATTTTATTTTCATTTTCATTTTCTTTTAAAACGTTTTGTGGGCTGGGCCCCCCTGGTCAGTGGCCCGAAGGGGCCTTAGCGGGCGTGTGGGCGTCGGGTCACCTGGACGCAGCCGTAACGGGTGCAGCCCAGCGCCACGGGGCGCCGGCGGCCACGGCACCGGCAGGCGGCCGGAACGGCGCGGAGACGGAGGGGGCCGTGCGGCGACGGGGTTTGCCACG
>NC_041388.1:362989942-363122446 GCF_002162155.2 Triticum dicoccoides
GGGTTAGGGTTTCGGGGTGAGGGGCCATATAGGCCAGGCGCGGGGTGGGCCGGTTGGGGCCAGTTGGGCTGGCCAGCAGCTGGGCCGGCCTGGCTAACAGCTGGGCCAGCTGGCCCAGTGGGGGGGGGTCCTTTTATATTTTTTTTGTTCTGTTAGTTTCTTTCTTTTATTTATTTTCCTTTTCTGTCTTTATTTATTTTAAAATACTTAGGCAGTTTATAAAATTGTGTTTATTACACCATATCGACCTATGTAAAATATGGCATCTCCCGAACACTTTTGTTTTAAATTTTGAAAAACTTTTATTGTTTGCTTGATTTTGATTTTGAATTTGTATCGTTTCGAACTAACGCGAGATTACTAACAGTAATCAAAGTGACATGGCATCGTTAACGTGGGATTACTGTAGCCTAATTATCCGGGCGTCACACAAACGTCACAACGTAACTGGGTGACTATAAAGGTGCACTACGGGTATCTCCGAAAGTGTCTGTTGGGTTGGAACAAATCGAGTCTGGGATTTGTCACTCCGTGTGACGGAGAGGTATCTCTGGGCCCACTCGGTAGGAGATCATCATAATGTGCACAATGTGATCAAGGAGTTGATCACGGGATGATGTGTTACGGAACGAGTAAAGAGACTTGCCGGTAACGAGATTGAACAAGGTATCGGGATACCGACGATCGAATCTCGGGCAAGTATCATACCGCTAGACAAAGGGAATTGTATACGGGATTGATTGAATCCTCGACATCATGGTTCATCCGATGAGATCATCATGGAACATGTGGGAGCCAACATGGGTATCCAGATTCCGCTGTTGGTTATTGACCGGAGAGTCTTCTCGGTCATGTCTGCATGTCTCCCGAACCCGTAGGGTCTACACACTTAAGGTTCGGTGACGCTAGGGTTATAGAGATATTAGTATGCGGTAACCCGAAAGTTGTTCGGAGTCCCGGATGAGATCCCCGACGTCATGAGGAGTTCCAGAATGGTCCGGAGGTAAAGAATTATATATAGGAAGTGCTATTTCGGCCACCGGGACAAGTTTCGGGGTCACCGGTATTGTACCGGGACCATCGGAAGGGTCCCGGGGGTCCACCGGGTGGGGCCACCTACCCCGGGGGCCACATGGGCTGTAGGGGTGTGCGCCTTGGCCTGTATGGGCCAAGGGCACCAGCCTCGAGAGGCCCATGCGCCAAGAGATAAGGAAAGGAAGAGTCCTAAAGGGGGAAGGCACCTCCGAGGTGCCTTGGGGAGGATGGACTCCTCCCTGGCCGCACCATTCCTTGGAGGAAGGGCCAAGGCTGCGCCCCTCTCCCTTGGCCCTATATATAGTGGGGGGAAGGGAGGGCAACCATACCTAAGCCCTGGCGCCTCCCTCTCCCTCCCATGACACATCTCCCTCCTCCCGCAGCGCTTGGCGAAGCCCTGTTGGAATCCCGCTACTTCCATCACCACGCCGTCGTGCTGCTGGATCTCCATCAACCTCTCCTCCCCCTTGCTGGATCAAGAAGGAGGAGACGTCGCTGCTCCGTACGTGTGTTGAACGCGGAGGTGCCGTCCGTTCGGCGCTAGGATCATCGGTGATTTGGATCACGACGAGTACGACTTCATCAACCCCGTTCTCTTGAACGCTTCCGCGCGCGATCTACAAGGGTATGTAGATCCACTCCTCCCTCGTTGCTAGATGACTCCATAGATAGATCTTGGTGACACGTAGGAAAATTTTGAATTTATGCTACGTTCCCCAACACACCAAAGGTGCTAATTTTTGCTTGGCGCGTCGCAACCAATTGTTTGCCAACATGGACTCTAAAGCATTCTTGTAACTTGGAAAATACTACTCTACGTCATGTATATGGTCTAGAAAATGAGGGCACCTTTCATGTGCTTTGATGTTGTCCTAATGCTAGGAAATTGTGGTTAGCTATGTCCGAGGTATGGTCGCTCCTAGCTATGAGGAATTTGCGGAATATGGGCTCCGAATGCATATCACATGCTTTGAGCGATATGTGCAACGTCTCAACCTCCTGGTGTTGTTGTGGTGAATTTGGTATGTACGCAATGAGTCGTCCGTAATAAGCCAGGCCTGCCAGTTGATGTCTCCATTTGATTCCTATGTGGTTATGTCCGATCCATTCTTCAAATTTCTCAACATTCAGGGAAAGATCTGTTCAATGGTAAGTATGTTGTTCTAGATTGCCAAGGCCAGAAGTAAACTCCTTCTCCTTGGACATCATGTCAGATGGGAGATATCGAAGGAGCAGCGGGTGAAGTTGAATGCTGACGTGTCATTTGTATCGGATGGAACAACCGATAGTGGCATGATCCTTCGTGACCACTTGGAGGAAACTGTGATCGGTGCTTGCCGCTAACTTCATCACAGTCATGATGCATTAGAGTCCAAATTATTGGCCGTTAAAGAGGAAGTCTTACTTGCGCTGCAATGGAGCCATAAGCAAATTATTATTGAGTCAGAATGTTGGACGCAATAAATCCTATCAAGAAAGAAGAGATGGACATATCACAATATAGCTTAACCGTTTGTGAGATCCAGTTGCTCAACAAAGAAATTCTTGTATTACTCACATTAAACATAGTCAAAATAATGCTAGCCACCTCTTAGCTTCATATGTAGAACTTCTCATTGCACTATGGTGTGGCTAGGGTCAGGGTATGAACTTGTCATGTTATAGTAGCGATGCTACGTGAGTAATACAAAGTGATTTCTAGCAAAAAAATAGGATGATTGTATCCTCATCCGCCCAGAGATTAAATTTTAGTTTGGAGCTTGTGTGTCTCATAGAGCGACATATTATTCCAGTATATGCGATGTTCGTATCGATAGCAAGGTGCCTATAATGTCTTCATCAATCTTAAAATATGTTGGCTGAGTCTTTCGTATGGGTCCATAGGTGTAGAATATCCGTATATGCGGCTATAAGGGTGATTGGTGATTGTATCTGCACATATCTGTACGATAACATCTACTATGTGTATATATTTTTTGTCTTCTTTCGTCTTTTCTGAATTATTTGAGTGTATACCTACATCCAAATGTTGTAGCGCTGTGAGAGCGGTTTTATTTTCACCCGAGTGAACAGTAAATTTGTAAAAAAATGCCAAGTAAATTTAAATTTCTGAAATTTCTGCACATCAAAGATAAGAGACGCTTATATGTGCTTGTAAATTTTCAAGCTGAGATGACATTCAAATTCGATCTCCATTTTTTTTTCTGTATCAAACTCCTCAGATGTCATCACAATGCGAAATTTTGAAGGCACCTAGAAGAGTCTTTCATCTTTGATATGTAAAATTTCATTTTTTAATATTTTGTTTGTTATTTTATTTGAATCCACTGTTCATTAGTGGAGCATATGAACTCGAGATAGTTTTTTCTTTTCTTTTGAGAAACTTGAGATCAGAGTTTTTTTTTTTGAGGGGCTCGAGATCAGAGTTGGACTTTCGAACTAATCCATGGGGTAGAAAAGCCCAAGGCTGGAAAACTCTAGACTGGCCCATAAGTCCATTTGGATGTTTTTGAGGGGGACGGACTTTAAATCCTAGGGCCACACAAACAGCCCATCCTCAAGTATTCGCTCGGCGTAAAAGCCACGGATGTGCCGATTACCACCCCAGAGAACAGAATGAAAGAAAAGGGTAGCTGCCAGCTGCACAACCAGCATAGACCGGGTCTATAGACTTCCGGGACATAACCTTACGATGTCAGTCGCCACGCCCGTCGAGGCTTCCGGTCCCACGCCGCAACCCATACACCGGATCCACGCAGCCCAGCCGCCGGGCGGCGAAAGATCTGAGCCGCGACGGGCTCCATCGCCGGCGAGCGCTCGCTCATCTGGCCTATAAAATTCACTCGCCTCCTCCCCCGGCTTCGCGTCCCTCGGAGTGCCCGATGACGTGGCGCCCCTCCACGCCTCCGCCACCACCACCTCACTAAGCCGCCCGACACCACCGTACTCCGACCGACGAACCCCCCCTTTAGCAGCTTCCAAACCCTAGAAGGGGAGCAGGCGGAGCAGCGCGGAGGGGAGCATTCGAGGAGCGCCCGCGATGGCCAAGGCGCGGAAGCAGAAGCCGGAAGGGGGCGCGGGCGGAGGCCCCACCGTGCTCCACCAGAAGCTGTGCCTCTCCATCGACATGGAGAACCAGCTGATTTACGGGTGAGCCTCGCCGCCGCTTATTCTGCCCGAATAGCTTCGACCCACTCATGTCCCGTGCCCTAATGCGCGCGGCTTTAGCTGCCTTTTGGGGATGCTTAGTGTAATATGCTTCCTGCCGCGAGGGCTAGGGTTTGGGGTTGGTGATTGAGTGGTATGATGTTGGTGCTGCGAGCGTTTTTGTTCGTGCTTTGGAGTTTGAATTGTGCAATGCCGTGGGGCAGTTAGTTCCAAGGCACCGACTCTTGTCTTGTTTGATTTATCTATGAATCGTAGCTAATTGAGTAGAGACCACACTTACATTTGTATTGTAATGGTAGTGCTTAACCGCGTGCTCTGTATTTGGTCAGGATTGGTTGTTTTTAGTTTGCTCTGTTTATCAATCCGTGCATCTATTGTTGCTATTATCCAGTTCATGTGTTAATTATGCAATATAGTAGTGTGCCTTTCACCATGAGGAAATGTGTTGCTCCCTGCGGTAGGCAAAATGGCAAATGCCCAGTAGCATTTTCGAGTTGAACTGTTAAAAATGAGGTTAGAGTTAGCTGATATAGCCTGATAAAACATATACAGTAGTCTTGTCCTGATTAGCAATCCATCTCCTTCATAGCTTGCTGGGTTCATGTAAGAGAAGTTAAAAAAACAAAATAAAAATTGTGGCATGCTGAGAGTGCAGTAATTTGGAAGGAAGCATTTCCATTCCCACGGTATTCATACAAAAATTCAATGGATTCAAGAACTTCATACAGAGCTGATTTATCATTTAATAAATTATTAAATTGTATCTTTAGAGACAAAATTGCAAGCTACTTTATGTGCTTAACAGCTAAATTATCACTGCTAGGATCAGTTTGAGTGGAGGCATGTGCCGTAGTACGCAACTTTTTATGGTACAACCTGTTCCGAGGCAACAAGTTTTGGTAAAAATGGGCTACCATTGTAGTTCCTTATTATGCAAATGCGAGTCTGCTTTTCTTTGAAAACAGGAATATCTAATTGGTACACTTGGTTCTGGAGACTTGTGATGATTGATTCAGTATATGTTTCCAGATGCGATTTTAGTTGTGCATCAGAAACTAGTCCTGATTTGGAAAAATCTAAATGGAGGGATTGGACTGTCTCAATGCTATGAGGAATTACTCAAACAACCTTGTAATTATAGAAATTGAAATGAAATATGAATCTGGATTTATGCAAGTGTCAGCCAAAACTTACACAAATCTATGTAGTTGTCTTCTCAACATAAGGAAGATGTTCACATACTTTCCTGTGTTAAAATTGATCATCTGAGCAGTAGTGTGTACTAGGATTTCAGGAAATAATTCAATAATTCTGGAATCCCTAATTTCCTTCTCTCCTTCCGGATTCCCTCTTTCCCTTCTCTACCAGCGCCTGCCACGGCGCCAAATCAGGCTAGCAGGGATGTTGCTTGGGAACCAAACTCCCCCTGAGCTTCCAGATCTCTGCATATGAATTGTTTCTTAGAGATTATTGAATCCCAGATTGTACTTGCGGACATAGTCATTTTGACTTCTCATTTAGATTATTGATTATTAAATCCCAGATTGTATTTGCGGACATAGTCATTTTGACTTCTCATTATGAGTATGTCCAATGGGTAATTGGGTGAAGGACCTGAAGGTGCCCAAATAATAGTGGTTGGCGTTTTCTTGAAAATCTAATGAAATTGGGCAGTATTGCTTAGTACTGTCTAAAGAAGTTGAAAAATAATATCAAGTCACACTAACACGTGGCCCTGCATGCCATCCTTGCACTGGATGGTAGTTTTCCAATTTATCCCTATTTTCCGATGGTACTGTGCTAATTTCCTCATTATTAGTTGATCTTCAATCGAGTATCCATAGTGCAAAACCTTCGTTGTGATCCCATGGGAGCTTCCTAAACTTTATATTTGGTCCATTCATTAAGGTACACCGAGATGAAAGTTCTTCTAGCTGAGAACGATAGTTTCGCTCTACATGCTGACAGTATGACGATTAGGAACATATTGGTGGATGGTGAGGCTGCTGAGTTTGAGTATTCTCCTCATTGGAAAAATGTTGATGATCAGTCAAGTTGGTTGTCAGTATCATGTTTGAAGACTGCTGCTGATGCTGCATGCTCAGCTTACGTCTCTTCTCTAACCAGTGAAGCTGTACCTAATCTCATCATTTCATCTGAGAGATCGGTCAAGTCAACCACTGAGCTACCGGGTGATGAAAATGGTGAAAAGCATGAAGGAATTGGTGGAAAACATGTTCAATTTTCTGATGACAAAGCAGTTAAAATCTGCAATGGTTCTGTGGAGGAAAATGGTAAGGAAGAGGAAAAGGAGAACAAAAAAGAAGATGAAAAAGATAATGAGAAGGAAGAGAAAACTGAGATGGAGGTGGAGACAGAGAAGGAGAAGGAAACTGAAGAGGAGAAGGATAAAGACAAGGAAAAGGACGAGGAAAAGGAAAAGGAAGTCACAAATGAAAATGAGAAAGAAAAGGAAATGCAAATCGAGAGCGAAAAGGTATAAACGGTTTTGTTAATGCATGTTAATATCATTTGTTTACAATTCTAGAGTGAACATGTAGTTATGATGTGTTATTGTAAATTGTTGTAGGTGAAGAACACAAAACTGGTTCGTGTAGATTATATTTTGGAGAAGGCCGAAACTGGTGTTCATTTTGTCAACAATGTCTTACATAGTAATAGTCAAATAAGGCGTGCACACTGTTGGTTCCCTTGCATTGATAGTGCCACACAACGTTGTCCGTAAGTGACTTTACTTAACTCTGCCTGTTCATCTTGCTATTGTAGTTGATGTTGGTTGTTAACAATACTCTTTATACCATGATGCTATTCCCAGGTTTGACCTGGAGTTTACAGTTAGCACAGATCTAGTCGCAGTCAGCAATGGGGACTTGCTTTACCAGGTATGCTTTCAATCTGTATCACAGTGAGGCAAGGAATCGATTCGATGTACTCCCTCTGTTCCTAAAAATATAAGTCTTTTTAGACATTTCAAATGGACTACAACATACATCCGCATGTAGACATATTTTAGAGCGTAGATTCACTCATTTTGCTCCGTATGTAGTCACTTGTTGAAATATCTAGAAAGACTTATATTTAGGAACGGAGGGAGTAGTATCCGCTAATGGAAAACTGATGCTTTTTTTGTGTTGACAATGAACCTTCCATAACACTTTGTGTTGTAGTATGCCTATTACTCTATATTCTTTGACAACTTATGTGATCTCTTGCCGTATTATTTCTGGAACAACCTGGCTTGTTGATTAGGGGCATTATGATTGACTGCATTTTTGCTTATACATTCCGCTGATGTTGCACTATGCAGGTCTTAAGCAAGGAAGATCCTCCAAGGAAAACTTATGTATACAAATTGAGCACTCCAGTTAGTGCACAGTGGATATCGTTGGTTGTAGGCCCATTTGAAGTTCTTCCTGACAAGAATGGAATAAGTGTATCCCACATGTGTTTATCTCCGACTTTGTCAAAGCTCGATAACACCGTCTCATTCTTTCACGATGCTTACAGGTGCTAAACAAAACACAATTTTGTCAAAACATTATTGTTTGGAGTTAGTATTTACTAATATCTTGAGAAGCTTGTGCTTTGGCATTTCTGAACTTCTTTACTTTCTTGACATTTGTTTTTCATGATTGTTGTTTTGCAGCTGTTATGAAGATTATCTCGCGGCATCATTTCCCTTTGGTTTATACAAGCAAATTTTTCTTCCATCTGAAATGGTAGTATCGCCAACAAGCTTTGGAGCCTCCACATGCATCTTCAGTGCAGATATCCTAAATGATGAAAAAGTTATAGACCAGGTGCATGCTTGTGTTCTCTCTGCTTTCTCCCCTATCAAATCCATCAATATTGTGTGTGACTATTTCACGAACCACAGTATGCAGTACTCCCTCCGGATCAGTATACAGGGCCCCCCTCGTATTTTGTGTCATGAGTCTGTCATCTGCATTAGATGTTATTGTATGGTTGTTAATTTGACCAAATAATTCCACTGATTTGTTTATGGATGTCTGCTTAATTGTATGCGCAATAGTTCTGCCAGATTCGGGTATGATTGGTGTATAATGCTTTAATAGACATGCATGTTGGTGATAGTTGACACATCCATTATTAAGAATAGCCTGAGGTTCACTTGTTTAGGTTTTCCTCTGCTTTGATATTTGAATTAAAGTTTTGTTAGCAGATTCTCAACTTACCTAGTTGAGATATAATAGCTACTACTGATGTATCTAACATATAAAATAGTTCAGATTATTGGCACGAGAATCAAACTAGCATATGCTCTTGCAAGGCAGTGGTTTGGCATATACACAAGTGCGGAAGAGCCAAATGATGGTAATTCATCTATACCTGCTAATTCATATGTGATACTACTTACGTAGGTAAAGTTTGCTGAAGTATTGACGATATAATACTCTGTTGGAGCAGACTGGCTACTGGATGGTTTGGCTGGTTTTCTTACTGACCTTTTTATCAAGCGTTACCTTGGGAATAATGAGGCACGCTATAGGCGTTTCAAGGTTTGTTGTCTTACTTACAAAAGTACTTCTATTGAGCTTCTTTTTTTACCATGGAATTGTTAATCATACATATGCTACCCATTTGAAGTTTGAACCAGGATTCTCTAGATTAATTAACTAGTTTATCATATTGAAATATAAAGTCAAGTCAGTAACCTGAAAGTTGTTCGTGCTCGAATGGTCTCATTTGCTGTTAATATTTCTTTCTAAAGGAAAGCTGGAATTAATTGATGCTAAAACGCTTGTGTATCTTAGTTCGTCATGCTACAGTGTTCCGAAATTAGTACACTGGCACAATATTGTTTTTATTGTTGTCAGAACTATTTATATACAGTTCTTGCTGTTGTGCATTACCTTCTAGTGCTAATTTGCAAATGAATGATTGCTATTCTAGTTGATCTTGCTGTTAGAACAGTCTGGTAGATAACAATAGGAATTTGACTCTTGTCCTTGGGATAGGTTTGTACTATGGCTGAGTTTGCAGTTGCTAAACTGTGCTGTTCTGAACTAATCTTATTATCTGCCGTGGGAAAATAGCGTGGAAACAGAAAAAATAAGTTAGTGAAACGATAAAGTAGGTGAAAACTGGTTAGCCATAAGCATGCAATCTCATCTTGATCTGATTCACAAGATTCTTGTTTGTTATTTATTGAAATCCTTCTGTGTACTTGTAATAGGCCAATTGCACCGTATGCCAGTTCGATGTCAGCGGTGCAACTGCTTTGGGGTCTCCTGATGCTTCAACTGATCTGTATGGAACTCAAACACTTGGCTCATATGGGAAAATTCGTTCATTGAAGGCAGTAAGTTTTGTTTTTGTAAACTATACCACTAGCTTTATGCATCATTCTCTCACATTCATATTTTAAACAGGTGGCTGTTCTTCAAACATTGGAGAAACAGATGGGACCAGACTCTTTTCGAAAGGTTGCTATGTGCATCTTTGGTATTCTGGTGTTTGTATTTTTGACAATTTGCTGTCTACATCAGTGAAGCAGTTTGCTTAATCAATCGATGTAACTTCTGAAAGTACTTGCATAATTCAGTATCTCTAGGATACAGATTGATAGTCATTTGATTACATGACTATTAATGAACAACACTTGCTGAATTGTTGAATACTTATACTTTCTGCAAAAGAAAAGGAAATGTTTGTTTTGAATGAACATTCTTTTTATCATCTAACTACTGTTGTCTTTGTGTACTTAATGCTTATAGATCCTCTTGATTGACTGCTATGAGCATTGTCACTTATGATGATGTGGTTGTCGTTTCCTATTCCAGATTCTGCAGATGATAGTTGCTTCAACTCGTGCCTCGAGGACACTAAGTACGAAAGAGGTATACCTCTCATCTAACCAGTTGTTTATCGGCTTTATGCTCGTGATCTTTAGTTTGGAACTTCTCTTGGCATTTCTTAATATGCCTTTTTTCAGCCTGGAATATGTACATTCAATATATTAGGAGTGGTGCATGATATTCTACAAATGTTTGTGCTGATGTTGTAGTTGCACTCCATTGTGGGCTATAACTTCTCGTACGTTAAACTAAGCACTGTAGCATGCTGATTACTGTAGTTTCACAATATGTTGCACTTCTATGTTAGTCTGGTGGGCCCTCTTTGTTCATTTCTGCACTCTGTTGCAGTAGCTATCTGATGAGACTCATCCATCATGGCCATTGCCACATCAACAAAAAGACACATACATATGTATTTAGCAGCATAACCTCAACTTTGTAGTATGCACACAATTGAATTTATTAGATTATGTTCATTTATTCAGTTTAGGCACCTCGCGAATAAGATTGGCAATCTTGAACGTCCATTCCTCAAAGAATTCTTTCCACGGTGGATTGAATCTTGTGGATGTCCAATTATGAGGTAAAAGAGCATTCCTTGTTCGGATTTACCCAGTAACAAGAAATCAATCTTTTTGTTATCTCCACATGCTTACGCATTCCTTCTGCTTGCAAGATTGGGAATCTCCTATAACAAAAGGAGAAATCTGGTCGAATTAGCTGTTTCACGGGGTTGTACAGCAAAAGCTGATCCAGGTTCTGATAGTCACGTGAATGGTGATATTCAAGAAGGTGCAACTGGATGGCCAGGAATGATGAGTGTACGTGTTCATGAAACTGATGGAGTGTATGATCATCCGATTCTGCCAATGGCTGGTGAAGCGTTGCAGGTGGTGGAATTACAGTGCCATTCCAAACTAGCAGTAAAGCGGTTTCAGAAAACCAAAAAGGGCTCTAAGCCTGATGGTTCTGATGACAACGTAGATGCTTCAACTCAAGAGAACCGCACAAGGTCTATTTTATCTAATCCACTTCTTTCTTTATCCTGCAGTTTACTTGAAACTTATTTCAAATCTGTGTACTGCAGCATGGATTCCCCTTTACTATGGATCAGAGTGGACCCAGAAATGGAATACCTTGCTGAAATCCATTTTCACCAGCCTATTCAGATGTGGGTGCGTATCACCAGATAAACTTAATGTTGACTTTAGTTTAATGCTGCATAGTTTGTATAAAGGAAATTAGTAATTTTTTCTTGTTTAACTACTGGAGTCTTCCCTATTTATCTAGATCTATCGTCATTTTATTTTACTTTGTCATTTTGATAATTGTGTTAAACTTCTAATACTTGGTTGTGAAGATTAAGCTACACAAAGGCAAGTATCCTTTGTATGTTCAGAAGGTGTTTATTGAATCTGGACTAGTTCAGTTTTTGCCTTGAGGTTCTGATTCCTTTCTGCCTTAGGCACCAGAATATTGCCTGAGCTTGATCAGATTTATGCTGCATCTTTCTGATCTACTGCATCTTTCAATATTTTTTTTTGCATATGTACAAATGGTCTCTGCTTCCTTGTTGGTCTTCAAATAAATGCATAAAATATCCATATGCATTTTAAATAATGTAATTTTCCTCAATGTCAGTAAGACAATTGGACAAGCGTCTATAAGAGTGTTGGTATAGTTGCTTCTACATTGTGGAGCAGGGAATCTTAATAAGTTAATTAGCTCCAACATTACCTTCATATTTGTCAGACTTATGTATATGGTGCTTATTGAAATGACTTTTTGCCTGTAGTCTAAGCTTCAGGAAGAATGCAAATTAATAATTAACCAAACATGATGCCATTAGATATATGCATACATT
Organism: Triticum dicoccoides; assembly: GCF_002162155.2. Taxonomy (NCBI): domain Eukaryota; kingdom Viridiplantae; phylum Streptophyta; class Magnoliopsida; order Poales; family Poaceae; genus Triticum; species Triticum dicoccoides. Next base: position 363,001,850 of record NC_041388.1, read on the forward strand.
TTTTCTTCTATTTTTCACTCAAGTTTTGAGACATTTTGGCAGATCAATCAATTGGAGAAGGACAAAGATGTCATTTCCCAGTCACAGGCAATAGCTGTTCTGGAGAAATTACCCCAGCTCTCTTTTGCTGTGATTAATGCCCTCAATAATTTCCTAAATGATACAAAGGTATTTCATCATGCTTCTTGAGACCTTAATTCCAATGTCACTTCGTACTGATTTGTAACACAACAGGCCTTTTGGAGAGTTAGAGTTGAAGCGGCATATGCATTAGCTGTAACTGCATCAGAGGTACACTTCTTTAAGTTCCATTCTGCGTGCAACTATTTAGAATTTATAGGATGCATTTTATTTAGTTAATGCATTTGTAGTGAAAGGGTTGGAAAGGTGTTTTTTATTCTCAGGAGTTTTACTTCAAAAGATCCATTCTGTGAAATGTCAAATGTAGCATTCGTATAGCTGGTGGTGGATGCGGATGCATAAGATAGGGTGGAAAATCAAACGATGAAAATAAATCTTGAATCGGTAGTAAGTTATATATTGACTTTTGCCATGTGTGCAGTATGCTTTCGAGGTGGCTAGATCTTTAAATTCCTTTTTTTAATAGCTTACGCCGGCATTTTCATTTGTTTACACGGTGCAGTCAAAAAATAGGAAGATTTTGATAAGTTATAAAATTTTCAAGGGATCATGCTTTGGTGTAACGACACTTTCTACACTGTTTGTTTTGCTGCTTACCTGAATTGTCTTCTCTCTTCATTTAGGACACAGATTTAGCTGGGCTGCTTCATCTGGTTAAATTCTATAAAAGCCGCCGGTTTGATACAGATATTGGATTACCCAGGTCAGGATCTGCATTCATCAATAAACCTGTTGTTTCTAGTCACAAACTATCATGTATCCATGGCTATGTTTGCTTTGTGTTCTAAACGTGTAATAAACATTATTTTATTTTACTGATAGGCCGAACGACTTCCATGATATTCCAGAATACTTTGTTCTTGAGGTAATGCACTGAGGTAGGAATTGTATTTGTGATTAACCGTGTCAACAAAATCCATTGTATAGCATCATTACCAAGATTTCTCATACATTCATCTGTAGTTTGTTAAATGCAGTTTCAATATTTTTTGATAATATTAGAAGAGTTGGGCTTACAGTCATACATGAGAATAACCAGAATAGCAAGATAGACTTCCTCTTGGGTCATTAGAAAAGAAAATTTGTATGTTCTTGATTGTGGAGGCAACCATGCCCCCATAGGATATTCTGCAGGCTTAACTGTCAATTTTGTGACTTGTATTTTACTACAGAAAAAACTCAATTGAGTCGGTGTTCCAAGGACTTTTGGATCATGAAATTTCAACTAAAATATGAAATAGAAAGAAAGTAGGGTGGGGGGATTTCTAATATCATTGCTTTATCCATATGAATGTTGCTGACATCATTTCAACTTGATGGCTGTTGATCAAGTTAGTAAATCAATGATCATGGTCGTCTTTACTCAAGCCATTGTTGTTGCACTGATCTTTTTCTTTGCGCTCCTTCGATTAGGCAATTCCTCATGCAGTAGCTCTTGTTAGATCATCAGATAAGAGCAGCCCGAGACAAGCTATTGAATTTATTCTTCAGCTTCTAAAGGTTTGCATTTTATCTACGAATAACATATAGCCCTATGCTTACATGTTGATGCAACAACAATTCTAATCATTTGCACTTATCTTTGTCCTGACCCATTTTCAGTATAATGATAACAACGGAAATGTATACTCTGATGTTTACTGGCTAGCTGCAATGGTCCAAGCAATAGGCGAAGTAGAATTTGGCCAGCAGGTTTGTATGAATGCACATTGACTACGTACAGTATGCCATGTATTTGTCTTTTAGATACCTGTTGTGGATCGTTAGCTATTCAGTGGCTGCATGATCAGGCTTATGATCTGTCCTCAAGTTTGTTAGGAGTACTTGCTACAACAACAACAATGACAAAGCCTTTAGTCCCAAACAAGTTGCGGTAGGCTAGAGCTGAAACCCATAAGATCTCGCAACCAACTCATGGTTGTGGCACATGGATAGCTAGCTTCCACGCACCCCTGTCCATGGCTAGTTCTTCGGTGACATTCCAGTCCTAAGGAATACTTGCTAGATAAGCAAAATAAAAAATAAAAAATTACCAGTTAAGGAAGTGTGGGCACTCTATATAGCTGAACTAACTATGCTTTTCCCTGTCAGACCACATTTATGGTCATGCCTGTCAGACCATATTTATGGTCATGCCGTGGTGATGTACCTGCTACAATTCTATTAGTTCAGTTAATTTTTTCCATCTTATTTGCTAATCCAATTTTAGTGTAAATTTATGTTGGAGGTTTGCTCTTCATTTTAAACCTGGCCCAATGTGCATCTGTTGTTTCAACTTGTACACGTACTATTCTGCCAACATTGAAATTAAGGATGCAAGTGGACTGGGTTGGGCTGATACATTGGTCCATCCTAAATCCTTTTGCTTTGCCCCTAATGCCTGAGCCATGAGTAAAAAGTGAGCCACCAATTAGGCAAGATCGGTCAGTAGGTTGATCCATTTGCTCCTAACTTAAATAGGGCTAATATCCCTTTGGTTTATATTCTTGGGCGTTCTTTTGAGATATTGTCAAGTGTTCTTTAGAGAAAACCCCTTAGGAGAGGCCACTGATGTTGGTGAATGGCATTTGATTTCCTTTTCAGGGCATAGGTCTCCTATCCTCTCTTCTGAAGCGTATTGACCGACTCCTGCAATTTGACAAGTTCGTGGAATTGGCCTAGTAGTATTTTTTTCATTTACTTGTCCTCCTATCAAGGTGATTCCTACTAACTGGCCTGAAAATTTCATGCAGCTTTATGCCTGGTTACAATGGGGTTTTGACTGTCAGCTGCATTCGAGCTCTTGCACGTATAGCGGAGAGGGTATCATCTTCCATTTGCCTTGTAAGAACGATCCCAATAATAGTCCTCACTGTCTTGTCTTATTGTCGGTGCTCTTCCTGCATAACCCAATCATATGGTGCAAAATTTTGTTACTGCAGGATCGTATTTGTGAATTAATTGCCCCTTTCCGTAGCATGGATAAACCATGGAAAGTCCGAATAGAAGCCAGCAGGGTTCTTCTTGATCTCGAGCTTCACCATAAGGGGCTAGATGCAGCTCTCTTCTTATTCTTGAAATATACAGATGAAGAAAGATCTTTGCGAGGTTAGATTGGTAGAGTACTTTAGGCTTCTTTTTGTTTAACTTGATTTCTTGACATTGAGTTATTGCAGGTGCGACAAAGTTGGCTGTTCATGTCTTGCGCATATGTCAAGCAAATATTGAATCTAACGTTACTGATCAGATAAAATTGCCAACACTCTTTGGTCTCCTTCACCTGCTCAGTAGCAAAAAAGCATACAACAATGTCCTTCTTCGCCATAATGTGTTCTGCATTTTGCAAATTGCTGCTGGAAGGTTAGTAATTGTTACTTAGGTTGACACATTCTCTCATGTTTAATTGTTATATTGCTAGATGCAACCTTTGCATATATGTTGGCTTTCCTGAAATGGGATACAAATTAATGAAGTGTACTCAACATGATTTGTTAAACTGCAAAGCTATTTGGCGTGTTCTTGAGTTGTGCCAGTTAGTATCCTTAGTTATTATTATGCTAAGTAATGCATGATTCTGCTAAGAAAAGATAATGCATGATCAATGCTAATTGTTACCTACTTTTCCATTTTTATTTCGTGGTACAGCCAGCTGGAATTTTGGTCAATATATATGGTCATTTAAAAAAAGACGAGGCAATGTTTCATTAGTGTATTAAGGACAAATCTGCAAGTCATTGAGCATTCCTTCCAACATAAAATATGTTTTGCTGTATATTGTACCCTTGTACTGATATATCTCCTATTTCAGGTCTCCAACACTGTATGGAGTTCCAAAGTTTGTCGCCCCCTCTCCACTGGTCCAGGAGATATCAGTTGATCAGCATACTAAAGCCGATTCCTCGGTTCCTCAACTATCAAGGCCTCAAGAACCTTCCACTAGCACTCCTAGTGTCCGTGAGGTCTTACCTGCCACTGGACCTTCCAAAGATGCCGATAACATATCTAACTGCAGTGAGAGAAGGAATGTTGTCAAAATTAGGGTTAGGCGTAGTGCATCATCCAGTAAAGCAGATGGTGCTGATCACCAAGATCATTCACATGGTGGAAGAAATGAAAACGAAGCGGGTCCTTGTAGTTCTATGTCTGTGGATGCCCCTATGGTTGGAGCGCCAAATGAGCCACCGACCACAAGTAATCATAATATTGAGGAGCAGAACTCATGTCATGACCGTGAATCAAGGATGTCCGCAAGCGTGAGCAACGCCAAAGTAATGGACACGTATGAAATCTCCAAGGAACTGCAGTGTACAGCCGATTCAAGGATAGATGCTGCTGATTCAAGGCTAGATGTGGTTCCCAAGGATGAGTTCTCTCCTGTCGTCAATGTGCGGGAAGATGTGGATAAGCCTGGCAGTCAGCTTGAAAGAGTATCCACCAGCTACGTTGGAACCCAAGCTCCAGACTCCGTCAATGGGCTGCACTCTAAAGAGAAGAAGAGAAAGGACAAGAAAGATAAGAAGCGCAACCGAGATGAAAAACGAGACAAGAAAGATGACCCTGAGTACCTGGCAAAGAAGCGCCTCAAGAAAGAGAAGAAAAAGATGGAGAAAGAGTTGGCTCGAAAGCAGAAGGAAGGTGACAGAGCTTCTTCTCAGCAAGATATAGTAGTGAAACCCTCCGACTCGCAAGGAACTGTGGCAGCAACGCCACCGGCTCCAGAGCAAAGTGCCGAGCCCCAGGTTTCGAACAAGGATGCTGCAGTAGACACGGCACGGACGCTGACGCCGCCGCCGACCAAGAAAATAAAGATAAAATTCAAGCCCTTGAAGAAGATAGGCTAATAAGCGGAGTTGTAAGTTATCCTACCTAGATGGTCCTCACTCCACTATTTGTGAGGATTGAATTGCTGTGCAGTAGAAAAGAAACAGGCGAGCGGTAGATTGTACGATGAGCGGCCAGATTTTTTTTTTGTGAATGGCTAATGTATCTTGTAAAACAACAACTGCCCCAGTAATTTCTGGGGAGTAATTCAGATGAAGCTGTAGGGGTGGGCAACTTAGGGCGACGGAGAGCGCCCCATTCTGTGATATCTCCCGGTCTTACGGTCCTGGATGGTGCAGTGCAGTTCTGTTCTGTTCTGTTGACAAGGCTTTTCACTTGTATGCTGATAAATTTTGCCTGCATTGCAATGGTTTGTCATTTTTTATTTAATAATGTTGCTTTCCATTTTTATTGCCCCCGGCAAGGTCCGGGCAAGCAAATCCTTCTCGAAATAGCAAACTGAATGCCGATAAAGCTCCCAGTAACCAAACGGCGAGCAAACCACACGGGTTCTTGCCAAGAAAGGGAAATAAAGCGATGGCCTTATCCAGGAAATGCGGTTTTCCAGCCCGTGCAATGAGTCCAAAGCTAACAAGCACACGAGCAGCAAGAGCCAACGGGCCGGGGCCCCCCGCGTCGCTCTCGCAGATCACGAACAAAAGAGCTCCTGAACGAAGCCCGCCGCCGCACGATGGCACATGGAGCAGCAGCATCAGGCGGCGCCGCCTCCGCCGCCGCGCGGGCAAGCAGAGGCGCGCCGGGGACGTGGAGGCGGGTGCGGAGGGCGGCGCGGGAGGCGGCTGCGCACGCGCTGCTGCTCTGCTTCACCACCCTCCTCGCCTTCAAGCTCGACGGCGTTCTCCTCTCCCGCTCCTGGTGGTAAGTCAGTCGACCACCCCCAACCCCCTACCCTAGCTATGGTCACACTTTCTGCCAGTCCACAATAGTTCTCGGCGAGAGTTTCGGCGGGGGGGAATTTGAGGATTTGCCCCACCTTTTCTTGCACTTCTAGGATTTGCCCTTCCTTTCATTGACATTGATCTTTTGCCACAGCTTTGATAGAAACTTGGTGATTTGCCCTTGGTAAGATGGGCCCACTGTAAAATGTCCAAACTGCCCCTGCCCTGCTCAGTCCACCCCGACCGAGCACATCTCTTGGCGGGAAGACCTGTGGCGGAGATGGAGCTCCCGTCGCCGCTGTTGCTCCGGCGACCGTGCCCGTGGCTCTGCCCCGGCTGGCCTTGTTGCTCGCCCAGCACGGAAAATCTGGGCGTCTCCAAGCACGACACTGGAGGTGAGCGCGGATGAGGCGACGTCGAGGTAGCACACGGCAGCCGGGCTCGACCTACAGCCACCGGTCTGCTCATGGAGCACCTGCTTGGGGAGCAGCGGCGCCTTGAGGCAGACGGCCAGGGATGTCTGCCTGAGCGTGCTTGTGTGCGTTGTGTGCGTGCGTGATCTAGCTAGCACCTGGGCGTGCGCGATATGTGCTAGGCGTGCGTGTGCCTGGGCGTGCATATGTGCGTGGGTGCTCTGCGTGTGTTGTGTGCGTGCATGCATGCTCTAGCACCTGGGCGCCCCGCTGTTGCTGCTGCTACTGATGCATGCACAAAGAAGGACGCCGCTGTTCGAGCTCGCTCCCATCGCCGAGCTCGCCATGGACAGCCACCACCGTCCCCGGGCTCAAACTGTGGACGGCACCCTCCGCGCGCCACATCCGGGCATCCGGCATGATCCATTGCTCCTTTCATGGGGAGCTCGCTAGAGATGCTCGACTGGTCTACAGGTGTTTGGCTCTCGACTGGTCTATAAGTGTTGCGCTTCGCCCAAGGATCTCGCCCACGGACGAACGCCGGAGCTGCGCCTCGAGCAGGTGTCGTTGTAGAGGAGGGAGGAGGACGTGGGGAGAGGAGGAGCAGCGTCAGCTCATAGCCCGCACCGTAGCATGTGGGGAGGAGCAGCAGTGGCTTGGCATCGGAGCATGGGAAGAGGAACAGTAGCAGCACAACACGGCAGCAGGTGGGCTGCGGGACGAACAGATAAGGAAGAAGGGCATTTGTGTCATCCAATTTGTAGTGTAATCTCAAACCGGGTAGAAAGGGCAAATCATCAAAGTTTTAGCAAAGGTGTGGCAAAAGATCAATGTCAATGAAAGGAAGGGCAAATCCTAGAAGTGCAAGCAAAGGTGGGGCAAATTCTCAAATTCCCCGGGCGAAACCGTGCGTCACTTTGTGTTGTGCACTCTGAATCTTGTGTGCAGTTATAGCAACCCTGAGGTAGTTAGATTGAGCATGCTGGTCTTTTCTTCTTTCCGATGCTTTGTTTAGAATTTATAGCTGAGGACGACGACAGTAGGAAGTACTAGCTGGCACGTTATAGATGGAATGGAAAGCTGCAATCCAATTGAACATGCAGATTCGGGTCTCAACGGGTTGGGAAATGATGTATTGGCATTGGTGATTTGAGAACATCCCTGTAGAAAATTTGTACGGGGCAACAGCCTAGCTGTCTTATTGGGGATCTTTTTTTCCAGAAAGTGCAAAAAGTTTTTTCTTCGCAATCCATTGACAGATAGGAAACAGTGTTATAAGGTCTACAAATAGGTGATTCCAATGCCACACGCGCCACCTCCTAAGTGCCAAGCTCCGACCTGAACCATGCCCGGACCGTGCAATACTCATGGACGCACTTCCGCACTGATTTTATCGAACAGCATGGCAGCCTCAGGCCTGACCCCATTCAAGACGGCAGCGTTTTGCTGGTCTTCCAGATCCAGCATGCAGTGAGCATTAACACCAAGGATAAGCCCTTTCTCTGCAAGGATGAGGTTGCGTCCACAGCTGATTGCCATGAGAAGACTAGGCGTTGATCAGACCCAAGAGAGTGTCATATTGGTGATTTGGTATATTCTTTTGTCCAATTGAGTAGCAGCTAAGACCATGTGCTTACTGTCCATCTTTCATTATTTTTCCTCTCCTGATAATGTGCTGTTGGCCTCGAGTTCTAGTATTGTGCTGCATGGTTATCACAGGCATGTATGTATGTGTTCATTGCACATTACTCGCTAATAGCCATCGGAATATTTAAAAAAAAAATAAAGCCATCAGAGGGGAATTGAGCGGTAACTGGTCTTATAAATCGGGTTCCAGCTATTTTTCTGATAAAAAAAGCTGAACAACTTGCTTTCGTCTTCATTGCCCAATTATATCAAGCTGTACTTCGTCTGGTGATGAACTGAGGGCAACCCTCTGCATGTTAAATTTTCAAAGTGCTCAACAAATCTGCAGGGTGCTTTTCATTCCTCTGTGGTTATTCCATGCTGCCGTTGTTCGGTATAGATTCTCATTGCCTGCTCCTTCGTTGCTTCAAAATTACCAGGTGTGTCTGTTAGCTTTGCTCCAAATTCATTCTTTCATTCTGAAGTTGAAATGTCCGGCAGCAAGTAAATTAGACTATTCAACTTTACAGCGGATTCCATGCCATTCCATTGTTGCCACACCCTTGCTAGTTGCTTTTGAACTTCTTCTCTGTATCTACCTTGAAGGTATTAATGGTGAATCCAAAGCTTATTGTGAATTTATCCAAAAAAACGCATTCGTTTTTGTTTGTCTCTGTATTTTCATTTGCCAGTTGAGTGTGTTATCTGTCATCTGCAGGCCAGGGTGAACCTTTTCTAGATTTAAAGCTTGTTTTCCTTCCACTCCTGGCCTTGGAAATTATTATGTTAGTTGACAATTTCAGGTAACTGACAATTCTTCAGGCCAAAACTGTAATTGTACTTATATTGTATGTATCACTATTGGAAATTTGCTAGAATCCATCAAAAAATTGGTGTTTCCAATTTTATCCAAGTCACTCAATGTTCTAAGATTTTAAACACCTCTATGTCCAATCAACATTGGCTTAGTTTGGGGCCAGGGTGGGCCCCCTCCTCGCAAATCAATATCTCATTATTATGTACCAACAAATCTTCACGTACTAAGTCAATACACTGTTGATTGCCCCCAGCTTGATATCCAGTTAAGCTCTTCCACTGCCAATCAATGACTATTAATTAACATTTTGCAGGTTTATGAACTTCAGTTTCGCGCATTACAAATAATATTTTGGATAACATTCTGTACTACAATTGTATTTTAAACTTGCGATGGTTTCAATTCAATGTTCCTACTGCCTAGCCAAGTAGCCATGATAAGATGTCACTATGATGCAAACTGATGGACCTCTGTTGCACAATACATTTTTGTCAGCAATAATCCGACCTGTACGATGTCATTCTCACTCAATGTCTCACATTGTAGAAACTGCTGAACAGTGATATAATCTTATTGAATTAATGAGCACATGATAATAACTTAGTAATTGATGGTTTTCACTTATATACTTGTTTCTGGCTGCTAGGTTGCTGAATACCTTTACGGGATGCTATTTGCTAGTATATTATTGACTAAATTGTAATGTGAACACATGACTGGACGTCTTTGAGTGACCAATTCTCCATTTCAGAAACTATGTTGTAAAGAATACTTTAGCTAACATTTCTAGTTGTTTTGTTGTGCTTCCTATCTTTTCCCATTCTCATTAGGATGTTTGGTGCTCTAATGCCTGGACATGGGGAAACAATCACTGATGAAGAGATATGGGATAGGCTTCCTGTAAGAATCCAGAGTACACATTGCACCTGCGTTCTGTAACTTTTGGCCTGTGTTGGCTTGTTCTCCTACCTTTTAACCGAATCAACTAAACCTACAAGCCTTTTCATTTCAGTAGAAATCATTTCCCCGAACTGCAATTTGTGGATAAATGTTGCTTTGTCCAACAAAGTGATGTGTGTTAATTCTAGACATACTTGTATACATGTACCATAATGTAATTAAAAACACTAGATATCAATGTTGATTACCGGATAATATTTTGTGAAGACTTAGCCTTAACCATTACTAACAGCTTCATATTTCCTTAGCACTTCTGGGTTGCAATTTCCATGGTGTTTCTACTAGCAGCTACTTCACTCATGCTTCTCAAGCTATGCGGTAAGCTATACGAATACTATTAAGTGTGGTCTAGTTGTGCTGTTTGGCATTATATATGCCCCCCCTCTTTCTACGAGATTATATCAGTGTATCTAGCTTAGGTACTTTTCTGCTGGATTCGCACAGTAATTTTTTGAGGATAACTAGTTTACAAGTAGTAGCATCCATAGTCAAACATGTTAAGAAGCTGAAGCACTTAGCCATAGGTCAGAATACTGTAGTGGGCCTCTTTGATTAGCAGGATTGTAGAAGCGCAGGAATAGGAAAAAACACAGGATTGGAATGGCACGCCCATTTGAATCCTACAGAATTTGAGTTTGTTTGATTGCATCACAAGAAGTTGGAGTAGATGCTAGATTTGCTGTGGAATGTAGTAGAAATGTTTCCTTAGGAAAAAGTTCTATAGGATTCAATCCTACGAATCAAAAGGCCAACGTAGGAAAAATTCCTAAGGGTTCTACTCCTCCAAAACTCTTGTGAAAATCTTTTGAATCAAAGAGGCCCTAACATTTGAATCGGCTAAGTTATATTATTTTCCACAGGTGATGCAGTTACTCTGGGGTGGTGGGATTTATTCATTAACTTTGGGTAAAAAAGATATCCTGTCATTTTAAGTTACAGTATAATTCCATGGAGCAGTCCTCACTAATTACTTGATGACAAAATTTACAGGATTTCCCAGTGCTTTGCTTTTCTTGTCTGCATAAGGTGGTCCAATCCAATGGTCGGTATACAGCCAATCCTTGGTATAGCAATAAATTCATTGTGCAGGAACAGAGTGTGCAACTGAAACGATAACATTTCATTATTCTCCAAAAGGGATCCTGATGTAGACAAACCATGTGTTGTGCAGGATATTGGTGGCCCTGTACTGATAATTCCTATCGTAATTTCTCAAGTTCTCCTATGTATGCGCTTAGAGGTCTGCTCTGTTCCATTTTTCCAAATGTTTTTTGCCTTCAAAATTGATTGGTAGCATTATTTACCACCTTTCTGTGCTTTCAACTTCTGTTCAATGTGATACGGCATATGTAATCTGTGAGCTGACTGCCAACATCCTATGTATTCTGTCCTGCACATAGAGCTGTTCATTCCATTTTTTGTTAAGCTTGTAGTCACCTAGTGTCTGTGAAGGCCAATATGATTATTAACTCTATGTTGAAATACTGTTCAACTGCTAGTCTAAGTACATCTTGTCTGTCTATATTCTGTGCAGGGTACTCCATCTTATGCACGGTTTATTCCGGTTCGAGCTATTTTCTCACCTATATTTTTGCTCCAAGTGGTTGCTGTACTGTTTGCCGTTTGGAGATTCTTTGAAAGGCTTGTTATTAAATTGCAAGATGGAGTTGTTAGTGAAGGATATATTTCTGTCTCATCAAAGATTGATGAGTTGTTTATGATGGTACAATATGGTTCAAGGTTCTAAATGCCCTCTGTTTTCTCACTTCATTACCTCAGTCCCTCCTCCTTCTGTACATTAAAAGCTGTATATTTATCACAGGAGTTTTAATTGGATTCTCATATGGTTAATTTGCACTGCTGTTCAGGCTCATTACGTGGTCTATTGACGAAGATAGCAAAGAGGAACAAGCACATTTATGCTATACAAATAACATTGGGTATTCACCACATAATTCTATCTAGTTGTGAATTATGTAAATATTTGGATTTATAGGTCACCAGTGTTATTTATTGTATATGCCATGTCTGCTTGTCTACAGATGCATCATTTGTACATAAATCTATGAGAAGCTAGAAAACATAAATATTCAAGTAACCACTGCCTATATGGAGGTCACTGCCTCTTAAAACAGAATGGCAGCAAATCATTTTTCTTATTGTTGCTGTGTTTCACCCTTTTTGGGTAGGGGGACTGCCGGACTGGGGGACATGTAGTAGTGCGCTGCAGAAGTGCATCAGGATGAAAGATGTGGGTCTGTGTCTTGTTGAGAGAGGAGAGGAGAAGACAAGATAATCATCACTATCTAAAAGAACTTACTACGTTGAGCCCATAGTCGAATATGGAGGATGTCATCTAATGTTACATTATCTGAATTATGGGCAAACTAATCAACTACTCCCTCTGTAAACTAATATAAGAGCATTTAGATTACTAAAGTAGTGATCTAAACGCCCTTATATTAGTTTGCGGAGGGCGTACAAGATAATAAAACCGATTGTTTCAATACAGTTCAATTGGGAACCATTCAGAGATAAATACATTTAATTCAATTGTCTGCTCTTTCATCATTAACTAAAAAAGATCACCTATGCATGTGTATCTTGAATCATGTGTATTTAGATAACAAGATGGCTAATCACTTTAGAACCATTATAAATACTTCCAGGACAGTTGAAGTCTTCCATTAATTGGTCTTGTTATTTGTCTGCACCTTTGCAGGTATAGTACATTTTGCAGTTATCCCCCCGAGATGGTAAAAGAGATGCCGAAAAAAGTTCTTGTCAAAGAGGTTATTAATTTTTTAATATTCTCTGCACTAGCTTATTTGTTTGCATGGAGCTAATTAGTCATGTATACTTTCAGATACAGAGACTTCAGTTAGCATTGGGAGAGCAAAGCAAAATGGCAATGCTTAGCCAACAGCAGTGTGAGAGGCTGAAGAATGTATGCTTGTTTCCCCCATTTGAAAAAAAGGATCAATAAGTATTACTTCTGTACCAAATTACTTATCTTAGATTTCTCTAGATATGGATGTATCTAACACTAAAACGTGTCTCGATACATCCGTATGTAGACAAATCTAAGACAAGTAATTCGGGACGGAGGGAGTACATCTTAAGAATGTCTAGCAGGGTTTTCTCTGGTTTGCTGGTGTGCTGCAAGTTTGCAACAACAAATATTGGCATTATTGCATTTTAGAATGTTCAGCTAATTTAAAAAGTCCAATGCCATTGCAATATGACTGGGAGAGACTATATCTCATCATGAAAGAACCACTGTAAAACTTAAGATGCAATACATAATTCTGATTAATTTTGACCGGAACAATTTCAGCGAGCTAATAATACTTCTGATAATTTGTCCATAAATACAGGAACGAATCTTATGTCGAATTTGCTTTGAGAGGTACATCTGCATTGTTCTGCTTCCATGCCGCCATCATGTTCTATGCGAGTAAGATTCCTTTTCATAACTAATATGCCCGTGCTCTGTACGTTCACAGGTTATTACTTTGAAGCTCTGAAGCTACATACTGATATATGCGCGTTCATATTTATCTGCAAATGTCCAACCTTCTCTTTTTTGTTGTTCTCGCAGACCTTGCTCTGACAAGTGCCAATCATGCCCGATTTGTCGAGTGCCTATTGAGACCAAGTTATCTGTTAATGATGCAGTGAATTCAGACGATCCATTAAGTGACATTGTCTAGAAGCTGACATGTTGGCCATAGCATTAGAACTTCAACTTCTGGTGTCAGCAGCAACACACTGATTGCCGGCATAGGAAGATAAACTATTCTGGCTTTGAAGTTGAAAGGAAAGCTAGAATAAGTTGCGGCTCAGAACAGAGGACATGAAAATCAAGAGCCGTACCGCGTGCGCAATCCCTCTTCTCGAGTGACAGTATTACAGAAAGAAAGTGCGAGCGGTTGATTCTCTCTCACCCATATATGGCGGCAGCACGAATAGCCACTTGAACCACTGAATTTCCTGGCAAAGGCTGCCAGACGTGTTGCACCTGGACAGTTTCTGAGGAAGGGTGGTTCTTATATAACTTCTTAACAGCTGACAGGGGGGTCACTTCAGGTTGTTTGAACTGTTGTTTTCAGGGTCCAAACTATAACTTTCATTTCATCAGTTCAGACGAGTTTATCCGCTGTTTGCAGCAAAGCCGCCCCGCTCTTTCCAGTGTAGCTAGTTGTTACCCATCTTTCTTGTGAACATGCATTTGCTGCCTAGTACCTTGGTGCACATATATGGATAGGTAAGGCAATAATGGGTTCCCCAGTTTCTCACCCCAGGTTTCGCCGTCGCGGCGGAAAGCTTTGGTCGCTGGTCCTGTCAAATGATGAGAGCCATTGCTCGTGCAGGCACGTCGGCCGCATCATGCGCGGGCCTTTCTCCTGCTCGCCGGAAAGAGGAGCTTTGCTGTACGAGAATGGGCGCGCAAGTCAACATTTGTGGCCGCGATCGACCTCTCACCCCTCCCGTCAGGTTGCCATGAAATGATTCGGCATGTCTTGTGGCCTGCAATGCTCTTTGCAGATCGAGGGGCTTTGCTTTGCTAGGTGCATTGCCCCGCGTGGCGGAAGGACGGGTCGCGCTCCGTTGGTGCGTTCCTTGTCCGCGCCGTTGCTTTCTTTCCAGGTCCAGGTCGCCTCCCTCTGGTCGTTGCTTGTGTAGACCTGCTTTTGTGCTGCCTCCGTCTTTGTGTGATGATGATGATGGTGATGCATGTGCCCCCGCAAGGTGGCGGCAAGCCAAGCCAAGCCGCATCTGGACTCGATGCCGGAAGCTGGCTGGCCCTAGGTCCAACTCAGCACATGTCTTGCTCGTCTTTGTTTATCTGGACTGGATGGCTCACTTGTACTTGCAAGGTTAAGGACTAGTGGTTAGCGATGAAGTAAATGAAGTGGGTCTTGCGGCCGGTCCCTAACTAGGACGAAGATGATGATGAACGGAACGGAGGCACCACCTGTAGCATCTGGTTTGAGAACATCTCACATCCTAAATGCGTGACTATGAAATAAACCAACTCTAGTTGCACATCCTTTGACGGCCATGCGCAAACCGCCCAACTGTGGTTGCACCCGCAAGCCATGCAACTCAAGATGCGCATCTCATGAAAAAATAAATCCTGAACGCGCATTTCTCCTATGCCTAGGAACTTATTTTAGGTGAGCACAAACAAATATGGATACTGTGGTGGAGATGCTGTTAGCTAATCGGGACTGGTTATCAACATCATGTCTCGCACCCGGGTTGGTGCGGTGTGACGCTCTCTAGCGTTGACGCGTGGACCTCGCAACAGGATAGGACACAGATGGTTACCACCATCACAGCTCGGATTCCAGCTAGCCCTAACCAGCGGGATAGTGTGCGTCGACTTGGACCCGACTGCTGCGCGGCACAATCATTTTGCACGACCATAGACCATAGTAGTAGTAGTTTGGTTTTCCTAGAGCACGTACGCGCATGGCAGAGTGTGATGGATGGAATGGAATGGAATCAGTGGCAAAAGGAGACCGGTCGAGGCGAGGTCAAGCAAAGCAAAGCAAAGGCGCGCGTGCCGTCGTCAAGTCGACCCAGCACGCACGCACGCACGCACGGTTCATTGTTTTTGAGATAGCTAACCACTTATGTCAAGTGGTCACGCACGCACGGTTCGTCTCGTACCCAATATCGATCGATCGATCCGTCTCGTCTCGATCAGCATGCAGCGTGTGTCGGAGAAAAACGCCCTCGGCCCGTACGCGCACGTACCTCCCGCCGCATTCCGTAGCCACACCTACGACGCTACGACTGCTGCTGCTGCTACACGGAGGGGGAGGAGGATGATGATGATGAGACGCGCGCGCACCAGCCGTGCCGCGCGCAGGTGCAGAGAACCAACCACATCGTGCGCACGCGGCGGGGCGGGGCGGCGGTCCTGTGTTTTCGTGCAGGTTCATTGCACTCCACGCGTGCGCGCGCGCGACACCTCGCATGCATCTCGATCGGTCGATCGATCCTCTCGTGGTAAAGGTACCTTGTTCGCCGGCAGCCCCTAAGCTGTACGAGTGATTGACAAAAAACTACCTAAAATACTTTAGGGGTTCGTGTCCCACAGAACTACCACTTTTTTTAAAATTGGCCAAAAACTACAAAAAAACTTAAAAACGTGACTAAAAACTATCAGGTTGACTTAATAATCGTTTTGACCGTTTTAACAGCGATCCTGACGATAGTGGCCCACTTGCCAGGCGGGCGGCCCGCCTAACGGCTAACGGCGCGCGCGGGGCCGTTAGAGCCGCTCGTTGGCCGCACTGGGTCGGATCAGGTCATAACCTGGCCGGCCGGGCCGCTCGTCCCCACCAGCTCTCTCACTCTCCCCGGGCTCACTCCACTCCTCTCTGCTCTCCTCTGCTTCTGTTTCTTCTTCTCGCGCTCCGGCGACGCCGCGACCATGCCGTCGTGGCCGAACAGCAATGAGACGTCGAGCGACGATGACGAGTACATGAGCGAGTTCAGCAGCATGCAGATGGAGTACTTTGTAAGTCAGCTCAGGCTATCCTCTCCCTCTCCTGTCTGTTCTGTTCTAGGGTTAGGGTTAGGGTTTGAAGATATTTGAGATTTTTCCATTTAAGTTGATATATGTGAGTTGTTCTTGATATAGATATGCTTTTGTTTTTGCAGCAAACTCCTGACACTGTGATAGACCCTAGTTTCCGTGGGCTTGTGACTGAATCTGACAGAAGGTGCATCCTGCACAGGCAGAGGCGGGCAAGTTTGTGGCATTTGAAGGCACTGACACTGGCAGGAGATTCATAGGATGTGCTACTGAGGTAATAGACCAAGTTGGTGTGGATTTGAGTAGCTTGAATTTCCGCTATGTAGTGGAAATAGACTGTTTAGTTGCTGTTCTTCTGAAATTTCCTTGAGTCTGAAAACATTGGTATGTCTGAATACTGTACTTGTAGTAAAGAGCACTGGAAACATATGAAACATATTGATGTATTGTATTTTTAGTATAGAAATAACTAGCTAGTGTAGCTTATATCATTATTGTTTATGATTTGTTATTCTGAATTTGCTTGTTCACTGTAAATTTAAATTGATTTTCAGGATGGTGTGAACTGTGGTGTTCTGGAGTGGGTAGATGCCCCCTGGCCTGTAATTCTGCAAAGGTGCTTAAGCAAGCTCTGGGATATGTATCATGAGCAGAACCTTGGTAGAGCCCAGGATAATGAGGCTCATGGGATAAAGGTTGCAAAACTGCAGAAGGAGCTTGATTCTCTGGCCAATCAGTATAGCCAGCTGGTGGATGATGTGTCTAAGTTGTTTGATTATCAGGATGGAATCAAATCTTATAACATGGATTGCACAAGCCAGGCAATCAATGAACTGAAGGAGAAGAAGAAGCAACTTGAGGAGCAGACAAAGATTGAGCTTCAAATGGAGAAGCTTAAGCTCAAGAAAGAACAAAGGTGCATCTAAAAGGTGCATCCTTCAGAGTCAAGCTGATATAATCCAAAACACAAGGAAGGCCATGAAGGAGCTAGAGGTGGAGAAAGATCTCCTTAAAGAAGAGAAGAAGAAGCTGGAGAATGTCATTGCTGAGCTCCTTAAGGTTGGTCATGGGTGCAAGGAAAAGCTGGACAAGATAAAGGAATTTGTGATGGAGGAGTGAAGTGGCAGCTCTGGATGGTAAGTATATATGAGGCCTATATATAATTGGCCTAGGAATGATCAGTCTGGTGCAAATATGCCCTGATCTACCTATGAACTACCTTAGAACTACCTAAGAACTGTAATGGGTTCAGATCATTTTGGTTGGTGTGGGGGTGGTGTTTGCCCTGATCTGTACTACCCAACTATTATCCTGATGCTGAGAACTGGTGCTAAGTTAAGTTAAGAACTAAATTATCTAAGTCTGATGTAGTTTATTTTTGTGTGTTGTATCATAAGTTCTTGCTGAGATCTGTTTACTTCATAAATTGCTTCATCACAGGTTCAGACAAATTCAGAGAATTTTGGAAGACATTTCGTCTCCCATAGATAGCATTTAGTCTTACATAGATAGGACATGGACACTGAAATTGTTCAAAGACACTTAAACTGACATAACTGAATCTCACTGAGATTGCAAACACCCTGATAAACTGAAAGAACTGAATCTAACATAGATCTGGCGATAACTGCTGTAACTGAGTTTCAGATTGTTAGGCCCCTGCCTTGCTATGCGACCTGACCGTCGCACCTTTTGCTTGACTTGAGTGGTAGGTGACAGCTCTGGCACCTCCTCTTCGTCTCCATCGATGATGATGATGGGAGGAGGACGTCGGCGAGCCAGCAGTGCTGGTGGGGCGATGATCTGCAGGTCCTTGTCGTCGTTGCCCATAGTAGTTGGAGTTGTAGCTTGTGCTGGAGGGATATAGCGGTGGGCTGCCCACCGTTCCCTCTGCCCAGCATTGCCGGAGTCCGCCTCCTTCATTGCCCATAGCAACATGTCGATGGGAATGATACCCTTACCTGGGGTTGCATAGCGTTGGTCCATGCGCTACTTCTTCCTCACCTCTTCTGATGCATCCACGAGCCCTTGTGCGCTGCTGTATCTCATGGCAATCTTCATGTAGTCGAGGAAGAGGTCTTCGTCGCCGCGAGCCAACCCAAAAAGCATGGCAACCCAGCCCTTGCCGGTGGGGAAGGGGTTCAACCATGGGTCTGGCGTAGAGGAAGAACCAGCCATGGATGTAGGTGGAGTGAGAGAGGTAGAGTGAGCAGAGATAGAGTGAGTTGTTGGGCTACTTAAATGTTGGAGTGGAGGAAGTGCGGTGGAGTGTGACAGTGGGGAAGTGGTAGATTGAGTGATGAGAAATGGTGGTAGTTGTGTTGCAATTAAAGTCTTTGTTGAAACCCAGCAACTTGAAACTTGTGTGCTCAAACAGTGGAGTAGTTGATGGTCAAAGTATTTCAAAAATTAGAGTGACCAAAAAATCACATTTCAGCAAACCCAAGTATAGAAACATTTAGATAAATGCAGATAGATGGATTCAGGCATAAGTTCAGACTTAAAACTACCGTGACATGGATACATTTCTTAGAAAATAAGCATAGTCTTTATTATAGATTTTCCAACAACCCAAATATAGATAGTTCAGAAAATAAGCATAATCTTTAACATAGATTCAGGCAGCCACATTGCATCGTCTTCATCACGGTTGGTGCATCTCCTGAACTGCATCCTTCACTGCAATCATAAAGTTCAGAAAGTTCAGAACAAGACAAGATTCAAAGCAAGACTAAGAACAAGATTCAGGGCAATATTGAGCACAAGACAAGAGATTCAGAAACACCAGAATTTAGTGAGAAACTACCGCGTTGAACTAATCCAAATCCTGTCTTCCTTCTGCTGCAGCCAGGATCTGAGTCCATCTCTTCCTTGTTGCTTGGAATCGATGGAAAGATGCCCTGTCTCTGGCCCACCAGATGATTAGTTCATCTGTGATGTTGGTTCCTTCTGGGAACACCTCCTTGAACCGCTTCATGTCATTCTGGTTGCATTCCGCCATAATCATGGCAGCAATCCTCTGGCGTCGCTTCTGTGCTTGTGCTCGACGGTTGGCCCTCCTTTCAGCCCTAGCAACCTTGTCTTGTTCATCAACTACCTCTCCTAACTGTGGATCCATCAGCGGCGGCTAGGTTTTGGTCAAGGGGAAAGAGGCGCAGGGATCCAGTGGTTTTTGGTGGCCTCTCTTATGTAGACAGTGTGGCAGGCTTGGTGGGTTAGTTAGGTCCAACACGGAAGCCCACCATCAGGCCCATGTTACACCACAAATTTGATAGAAGTATAGTCAGGTTCGGTCAGGTTCACACAAATTCAGACATACTCATGCAGAAAAGTACAGACAGGTTCAAAACAAAGTGAAACAGGTTCTAAACTAATTCAAACAGGTTCAAAGAGAGAAGTTCTACCTTTTTATAGTGTCAGTTACCACTGGCATAGAAATAACCCCTCAATCTGCTGCTTGCAAACCTCTTCCTTTTGTTACCACCCAAAACATCTGAAGTTGCAGCAACAGATCTTGGTGTAGTGAATCCCTTGCCTCTCCCTTCACCTGCAGGCCTACCCCTTTTAGCTGTTGTAGTAGGAGCTGGTGCAGATGCAGCAGGAGCTGGTGCTCTTGCATGTGGTGCTGGTGCTCTTGCACTAGGGGTTGGTGCTCTTGGAGTTTGTACTGGAGCAGATGGAGCAGGTGCATAGACTGCCCTGTTTTCCTGCATTAAAGGTCAAACTTAACTTAGATTAGACTATGTAAAAGGAAACATTGCTCTGATGCTTGATAATTACCTGGTGTTTGTTTTTCCTCATTTGCAGTTTAGGCCTAAGAGTCTTATTGCAACTTGTATACTTGTGTCCTTCCAACCCACAATTTCCACAGGTAATTGTTCCCATCCTACTGGTGTCTCTTGGGGTAGGAACTTCAAACTCTCCTTTCCTCCTTGCAGTCTGTTTTTTGACTGCCTTTTCTTTGAACACAGGAGGTTGAATGTCTGGAGTGCTTGTGTGAGGCCAGAATTCTGGACCAGGAACAGGGTATATAATTTCTTTGTACGTCTCCAAATAAAGTGGCTTCTTGAAAAAGTCATTGACATAGTCTTCAGGATGCAGCTTTTACTTTGTCAGTACAGATATGCCATGACTGCAAGGTACACCAGTCATGTTCCATCTCTTGCAGTCACATGTATACCCTTCCATGTCCACACAATACTGTTTTTCTTTGCTAGTGACTTGCCAAATTGTTAGACCAGCTCTGTCAGCCTGACAATACTTGGCATATTGCTTGTTCTCTTCTAAAATCTCTGAGTAGGTTGGTGTGATTGTCCACCTACTAATCTGTAACTTCTCCCTAGTTTGTTGCCTCTTGATTATTTGCTTGGTCCTAATCCCTTCAAACATTGTCCTTATTGGTTTGGCCCTAACATCCAGTATCATCTTGTTGAAGACTTCACTTAGATTGTTCACAACTAAATCTGTTTTGCTAGTATGATCCATAGCAAACCTAGACCAAGTAGAGACCTCAATTTTTTGAGCCATTTCCAAGCATCCTCGGACTGTGCTTTCAGCTCTGCCATGCCTAGTTCATGCCCATATTTAGTGTAGGAGTAGCTAGCCTTGTTAATACACTTCATTAGTTCCTGGCCTCTAAATCCAGCAGATTGAAAATTTGCATATATGTGCCTAAGACAACACCTTTGAGGTGAATCAGGGAATACCTCATTTATTGCCTTAAGCAAGCCCTACACATTCACAAATTATTAATACAATTGTAAAAAATGAAATAATTAAAAAAGTAATAACATAAATTGCTCAATGAAATTCTTCCCAACCTTTTGCCTGTCAGACATGATAGTGTATGTTCCAAATTTGTTGCCACTGCAAATGCAACATCTCAATTGAGTTAAAAACCAATTCCAGCTTTCACCATCTTCCTTGTCAACCACACCAAAAGCTATAGGATAAATATTGTTGTTTACATCCCTTCCTGTGGCTGCAAGAATTTGCTGCCCAGTGGTTAACTTGATGAAGCATCCATCAAGACCTATAAATGGTCTGCAATCATTAAGGAAACCTTCCTTCGAAGCTGCTAAACAATAGAACATATACTTGAATCTAGGAGTAGGTGTTGGGTTCTCTGGATCTTCAAATGTTGTTACTATACATCTGCTACCTGGGTTTGTGTCAAGAACTTCTTGAAGATAATCCCTGCGGCTCAAGTACTGCTGCTTGTGGTCACCTTGAACTATAGCAACAGCCTTCCTCCTTGCCCTATATGCCACACTTCTTGATACATCCACTGAAAACTTAGTCTTGGTCTTCTTAATTAATGCATCCACATGAGATCTAATGTCTTCTCTCAATGCTGCCTCTACTGACCTTGACATCCACTTAGTAGTAACCTTTGTGGACTCTGCACATGCTCCACAAGTGTGCAACATATCACACTTCTTGATGCAGAATGTTTTTTCATGAGCTAACTTAGAGGCACATATATAAAAATCACATCCCTGGGTGGCTCTCTCTGAGCACCAAACGATAATTCTATCTGGGGCATTTCTGTGGTATTGAAAATTTCTCAAAGTCCTAATGTGAAAATCCCTAAGTGCATCTCTGAACTCATACACAGTGGTGAAGCACAAGCCCTTACAGAACTGTTCTACTGGTCCTTGAAGTTTGTGATCATACCATACCCTGTCTTTCAACTTCTTATTCCTTCTCTTCCTACCACTTGGTAGTTTATAGGATCCTTCAGGCTCATCTTCTTCATCACTGATGCCATAATCACCAGGGAAACATTTTTCATCTGCTTCAGGGAACCAATCTGCTTTCTCCATTTTCTCAACCTCATGGTGGGATCTACTAGTTGGACCAGGTTTTCTCACTACCTTCAGTTTCTGTACCACTGCTGTATCTTGTTTTGCAGCTTCATCTTCAGAGGAATACTCTGACTGAAAATCCACATTGTTCCCATCTGAACCTGAATTTGCAGCTTCATCATCAGAAACAAATTCAGACACATCAGTGTCACCTTCAAAATGGTTAAGGTCAGCCTCTCTCTGCACCATGCTTTTCTTCAGCTCTTCCTTTCTATCCATGCTTATATCCACCAACTTAGTGCAACTTTGTTGAGTGTTAATGCAATGTTCAGCAAAATAACTATCTCTGTTTTCATGATTTTCATCTGCGTTACATTCCTCAAGAGCTCCCACTACTCTTATGTTCAGAAACTTTTCATTATGAGAGTGTGCGAACATCTGCTGCACATCATCTTCACAACATATTTTATCTAAACCTTCTAATCATTTCTCCACATCAAATACATAGTACATATAATCATCAGCCACAAAGCCCTCACTCCCAATAAGAGAAAGCATTGTCAAATATGATATGTCTGACTGGTATAAATTTCGAACCACAGATTCTCTGGCATTGAAATGGAACCAAATTGACCACTTTGGGTCATCAATTCTGAAAATTATAAAATGAAATACCTTTATTAACTGAAAACAGGATAACTGAACCTAACTAGGCACAATATTGAGTTTCTGTCAAACTGCTTTTTTCAGTTTCTTACACAACAAAGTATGCACAACACTAACAATTTGCAAGGTCACCATAACTGAATCTAACCATGCAAAAAAACTAGCATAATTTACTGATTCTCTGAATCTCTGAATCTCACAACCATGCAAAAAACTATGCCGTACCTGCCGCCGCCCGCAGAACGAGGAAGCTTCCACCGACCTTGAGCTCTGCTTCTTATCGTCGATGGTGGTCGCGCCGGCGCCGACCAATCCAACCTCTACTGTGCGCCGCCAGCGGAAGGATTAGATTCGGACTGAGAAAGCTGTTGCGCCGCGCTGCCGCCCGGAGGTATGCCTGAATCATCGTCGGAGTTTGCATCCACAGCCGCTATGGCTGGCGACGGCTAGGGCAAGGGAGGAGCTCGGGGGAGAGTGAGAGAGCTGGTGGGGAATGGGGAACTGTTGGAAATATGCCCTAGAGGCAATACTAAATTAGTTATTATTATATTTCCTTGTTCATGATAATCGTTTATTATCCATGCTAGAATTGTATTGATAGGAAACTCAGATACATGTGTGGATACATAGACAACACCATGTCCCTAGTAAGCCTCTAGTTGACTAGCTCGTTGATCAATAGATGGTTATGGTTTCCTGACCATGGACATTGGATGTCATTGATAACGGGATCACATCATTAGAAGAATGATGTGATGGACAAGACCCAATCCTAAGCATAGCACAAGATCGTGTAGTTCACATGCTAAAGCTTTTCTAATGTCAAGTATCATTTCCTTAGACCATGAGATTGTGCAACTCCCGGATACCGTAGGAATAGTTTGGGTGTGCCAAAAGTCACAACGTAACTGGGTGGCTATAAAGGTGCACTATGGGTATCTCCGAAAGTGTCTGTTGGGTTGGCAGGAGTCGAGACTGGGATTTGTCACTCCGTGTGACGGAGAGGTATCTCTGGGCCCACTCGATAGGACATCATCATAATGTGCACAATGTGATCAAGGAGTTGATCACGGGATGATGTGTTACGAAATGAGTAAAGAGACTTGCCGGTAACGAGATTGAACAAGGTATTGGGATACCGACGATCGAATCTCGGGCAAGTACAATACCGCTAGAAAAAGGGAATTGTATACGGGATTGATCGAATCCTCGACATTGTGGTTCATACGATGAGATCATCGTGGAACATCTGGGAACCAACATGGGTATCCAGATCCCGCTGTTGGTTATTGACCGGAGGACGTCTCGGTCATGTCTGCATGGTTCCCGAACCTGTAAGGTCTACACACTTAAGGTTCGATGATGCTAGGGTTATAAAGGAAGTTTGTATGTGGTTACCGAATGTTGTTCGGAGTCCCGAATGAGATCCCGGACGTCACGAGGAGTTCCGAAATGGTCTGGAGGTAAAGATTTATATATGGGAAGTCCTGTTTTGGTCACCAGAAAAGTTTCGGGTTTTATCGGTAACGTACCGGGACCACCAGGAGGGTCCCGGGGGTCCACCAAGTGGGGCCACCGGCCCCGGAGGGCTGCATGGGCCAAGTGTGGGAGGGGACCAGCCCCAGGTGGGCTGGTGCGGCCCCCCACAAGGGCCCAAGGCGCCTAGGATTTGGGGAGGGGGCGCCCCACCTAGCTTGGGGGGGGGGGGCAAGTCTCCCCTCTCCCCCCTTGGCCGCCCCACCAGATGGGATCTGGGCTGGCCGCCGCCCCTAGGGTGGAACCCTAGGTGGGGGCGCAGCCCCCCCTCTCCCCCTATATATAGTGGAGACAAAGGAGCAGCCAACAGACGAAGTTTCTTCTCTTGTTGGCGCAGCCCTACCTCTCTTTCTCCTCATATCTCGCGGTGCTTGGCGAAGCCCTCCTGGATCACCACGCTCCTCCACCACCACCACGCCGTTGTGCTGCTGCTGGATGGAGTCTTCCTCAACCTCTCCCTCTCTCCTTGCTGGATCAAGGCATGGGAGACGTCACCGGGCTGTACGTGTGTTGAACGCGGAGGTGCCGTCCGTTCGGCACTAGGATCTCCGGTGATTTGGATCACGACGAGTACGACTCCTTCAACCCCGTTCTCTTGAACGCTTCCGCTTAGCGATCTACAAGGGTATGTAAATGCACTCTCCTTCCCCTTGTTGCTGGTTTCTCCATAGATAGATCTTGGTGACACGTAGGAATTTTTTTGAATTTCTGCTACGTTCCCCAACAATGGCATCATGAGCTAGGTCTATGCGTAGTTTCTATGGACGAGTAGAACACAAAGTAGTTGTGGGCGTTGATTTTGTTCAATATGCTTACCGTTACTAGTCCAATCTTGATTCGGCGGCATTGTGGGATGAAGCGGCCCGGACCGACCTTACACGTACTCTTACGTGAGACTGGTTCCACCGACTGACATGCACTAGTTGCATAAGGTGGCTAGCGGGTGTCTGTCTCTCCCACTTTAGTCGGATCGGATTCGATGAAAAGGGTCCTTATGAAGGGTAAATAGCAATTGGCATATCAGGTTGTGGTTTTTGCGTAGGTAAGAAACGTTCTTGCTAGAAACCCATAGCAGCCACGTAAAACATGCAAACAACAATTAGAGGACGTCTAACTTGTTTTTGCAGGGTATGCTATGTGATGTGATATGGCCAAGAAGAATGTGATGAATGATATGTGATGTATGAGATTGATCATGTTCTTGTAATAGGAATCACGACTTGCATGTCGATGAGTATGACAACCGGCAGGAGCCATAGGAGTTGTCTTTATTTATTGTATGACCTGTGTGTCATTGAACAACGCCATGTAATTACTTTACTTTATTGCTAACCGGTAGCCATAGTAGTAGAAGTAATAAGTTGGCAAGACAACTTCATGGAGATCATGATGATGGAGATCATGGTGTCATGCCGGTGACGATGATGACCATGGAGCCCCGAAGATGGAGATCAAAAGGAGCAATATGATATTGGCCATATCATGTCACTATTTGATTGCATGTGATGTTTATCATGTTTATACATCTTATTTGCTTAGAACGACGGTAGCTTAAATAAGATGATCCCTCACTAAAATTTCAAGAGAAGTGTTCTCCCTAACTATGCACCGTTGCGAAAGTTCGTCGTTTCGAAGCACCACGTGATGATCGGGTGTGATAGATTCTTACGTTCGAATACAATGGGTGTTGACGAGCCTAGCATGTACAGACATGGCCTCGGAACACATGCGAAACACTTAGGTTAACTTGACGAGCCTAGCATGTACAGACATGGCCTCGGAACACAAGAGACCGAAAGGTCGAGCATGAGTCGTATGGTAAGATACGATCAACATGAAGATGTTCACCGATGATGACTAGTCCGTCTCACGTGATGATCGGACACGGCTTAGTTGACTTGGATCATGTAATCACTTAGATGACTAGAGGGATGTCTATCTGAGTGGGAGTTCATAAGATGAACTTGTTTATCCTGAACATAGTCAAAAGGATTTTGCAAATTATGTCATAGCTCGCGCTTTAGTTCTACTGTTTAGATATGTTCCTAGAGAAAAATTAGTTGAAAGTTGATAGTAGCAATTATGCAGACAGTAGAAGGCTTATGTCCTTAATGCACCGCTCAGTGTGCTGAACCTCGAACGTCGTCTGTGGATGTTGCGAACATCTAACATACACGTTTTGATGACTACATGATAGTTCAGTGCGTAATGCTAAATGGTTTAGAATTGAGGCACCAAAGACGTTTTTGAAACATCGCAGAACATATGAGATGTTCCAAGGACTGAAATTGCGATTTCAGGCTCGTGCCCACGTCAAGAGGTATAAGACCTCCGACGATTTTCTTAGCCTGCATAATAAGGGAGAAAAGCTCAATCTTGAGCTTGTGCTCAGATTGTCTGAGTACAACAATCGCTCGAATCGAGTGGGAGTTGATCTTCCAGATGAAATAGTGATGGTTCTCCAAAGTCACTGCCACCAAGCTACTAGAGCTTCGTGATGAACTATAACATATCAAGGATAGATATGATCCTTGAGCTATTCGCGACACCGCGAAAGTAGAAATCAAAAGGGAGCATCAATCGTTGATGGTTAGTAAAACCACTAGTTTCAAGAAGGGCAAGGGCAAGAAAGGGATACTTCATGGAACAACAAATCAGTTGCTGTTCTAGTGAAGAAACCCAAAGTTGAACCCAAGCCCGAGACTAAGTGCTTCTGTAATAAGGGGAACAGTCACTGAAGCAGAACCACCCTAGATACTTGGTAGATGAGAAGGCTGGCAAGGTCGACAGAAGTATATTGGATATGCATTATAATGTGTACTTTACTAGTACTCCTATTAGCACCAGGGTATTAGATACCGGTTCGGTTGCTAAGTGTTAGTAACTCGAAACAAAAGGCTACGGAATAAACGGAGACTAGCTAAAAGGTGAGATGACGATATGTGTTGGAAGTATTTCCAAGGTTGATCAAATATCGTACGCTCCCTCTACCATCGAGATTGGTATTAAAATCTAAATTGTTATTTGGTGTTTGCGTTGAGCATAGACATGATTGGATTATGTCTATCGTGATACGGTTATTCATTTAAGGAGAATAATGGTTACTCTGTTTATTTGAATAATACCATCCTGATGGTAGTGATACACATTTTCATGCCAAAGGTATAAGATAGTAATGATAGTACCACACAAATGTGGCACTGCAATTTGAGTCATATTGGTATAAAACGCATGAAGAAGCTCCATGTTGATGGATCTTTGGACTCACTCATTTTTGAAAGGATTGAGACATGCGAACCATGTTTGTTGGTAGATATGCATGAAGAAACTCTATACAGATGGATCGTTTGGACTCACTTGATTTTGAATCACTTGAGACATGCAAATCATACCACATGGGCAAGATGACTGAAAAGCCTCGTTTTCAGTAAGGTGGAACAAGAAAGCAACTCGTTGGAAGTAATACATTTTGATGTGTGCAGTCCAATGAGTGCTGAGGCACGCAGTGGATATCGTTATATTCTTACTTCACAGATGATTTAAGTAGATACTGAGTATATTTACTTGATGAAACACAAGTCTGAATTATTGAATGGTTCAAGTAATTTCAGAGTGAAGTTGAAGATCTTCGTGACAAGAGGATAAAATGTCTATGATATGATCATAGAAATGAATATCTGAGTTACGAGTTTAGCACACAATTAAGACATTGTGGAAATTGTTTCACAACTAATACCGCCTGGAACACCATAGTGTGATGGTGTGTCCGAACATCATAGTTGCACCCTATTGGATATGGTGCGTACCATGATGTCTCTTATCGAATTACCACTATCGTTCATGGGTTAGGCATTAGAGACAACCGCACTCACTTTAATAGGGCACCACGTAATTCCGTTGAGACGAAACCATTTGAACTATGGTTTGGAGAAACCTGAGTTGTCGTTTCTTAAAAGTTTGGGGCTGCGACGCTTATGTGAAAAAGTTTCAGGTTGATAAGCTCGAACCCAAAGCGGATAAAATGCATCTTCATAGGACACCCAAAACAGTTGGGTATACCTCCTAATTCGGATCCGAAAGCAATAGGGATTGTTTCTGGAATCGGGTCCTTTCTCGAGGAAAGGTTTCTCTCGAAAGAATTGAGTGGGAGGATGGTGGAGACTTGATGAGGTTATTGAACCGTCACTTCAACTAGTGTATAGCAGGGCACAAAGAGTTGTTCCTGTGGCACCTACACCAATTGAAGTGGAAGCTTATGATATTGATCATGAGACTTCGGATCAAGTCACTCCCAAACCTCGTAGGACGACAAGGATGCGTACTACTTCAGAGTGGTACGTAATCCTGTCTTGGAAGTCATGTTGCTAGACAACAATGAACCTGTGAGCTATGGAGAAGCGATGGTGGGTCCGGATTCTGATAAATGGCTCGAGGCCATAAAATCCGAGAGAGGATCCATGTATGAAAACAAAGTGTAGACTTTGGTAGAACGGCTCGATGGTCGTAAGGCTGTTGAGTACAGATGGATTTTAAAAGTAAGACGGACAATGATGGTAAATGTCACCATTAAGAAAGCTCGACTTGTCGTTAAGATGTTTCCCGACAAGTTCAAGGAGTTGACTACGGTGAGACTTTCTCACTCGTAGCGATGCTAAGAGTCTGTTGGAATTATATTAGCAGTCACTGCATTATTTATGAAATCTTGCAGATAGGATGTCAAAAACCATTGTTTCCTCACGATTTTCTTGAGGAAAGGTTGTATGTGATACAACCAGAAGGTTTTAACAATCCTGAAAGATGCTAACAAGTATGCAAAGCTCTAGCAATCCTTCTAAGGACTGGAGTAAGCATCTCGGAGTTGGAATATACGCTTTGATGATGATCAAAGATTTTGGGTTTATACAAAGTTTATGAGAAACTTGTATTTCCAAAGAAGTGAGTGGGAGCACTATAGAATTTCCGATGAGTATATGTTGTTAACATATTGTTGATCAGAAATGATGTAGAATTTCTGGAAAGCATGCAGAGTTATTTGAAAAGTGTTTTTGAATGGAAAACCTGGATTAGGCTACTTGAGTATTGAGCATTAAGATCTATAAGGATAGATCAAAACGCTTAATAGTACTTTCAAATGAATACATACCGTGACAAGATTTTGAAGGAGTTCAAAATGGATCGGCAAAGAAGGAGTTCTTGGCTGTGTTATAAGGTGTGAACATTGAGTAAGACTCGAAACCTGACCGCAGCAGAATAGAGAGAAAGGACGAAGGTCGTCCCCTATGCTTTAGACGTAGGCTCTACAGTATGCTATGCTGTGTACCGCACCTGAAGTGTGCCTTGCCATGAGTCAGTCAAGGGGTACAAAAGTGATCCAAGAATGGATCATAGGACATCGGTCAAAGTTATCCTTAGTAACTAGTGGACTAAGGAATTTTCTCAATTATGGAGGTGGTAAAAGAGTTCATCGTAAAGGGTTACACCGATGCAAACTTTGACACTAATCCAGATTATTCTGAGTAGTAAACTGGATTCGTATAGTAGAACAGTTATTTGGAATAGCTCCAAATAGAACGTGGTAGCTGCATCTGGGAGATGACATAGAGATTTGTAAAGCACACACGGATCTGAAAGATTCAGACCCGTTGACTATAACATCTCTCACAAGCATAACATGATCTAGCCCAGAACTCATCGAGTGTTAATCACATGGTAATGTGAACTAGATTATTGACTCTAGTAAACTCTTTGGGCGTTAGTCACATGGGGATGTGACCTTGAGTGTTAATCACATAGCGATGTGAACTGGATTATTGACTCTAGTGCAAGTGGGAGACTGTTGGAAATATGCCCTAGAGGCAATAATAAATTAGTTATTATTATATTTCCTTGTTCAGGATAATCGTTTATTATCCATGCTAGAATTGTATTGATAGGAAACTCAGATACATGTGTGGATACATAGACAATACCATGTCCCTAGTAAGCCTCTAGTTGACTAGCTCGTTGATCAATAGATGGTTACCGTTTCCTGACCATGGACATTGGATGTCATTGATAACGGGATCACATCATTAGAAGAATTATGTGATGGACAAGACCCAATCCTAAGCATAGCACAAGATCGTGTAGTTCGCATGCTAAAGCTTTTCTAATGTCAAGTATCATTTCCTTAGACCATGAGATTGTGCAACTCCCGGATACCGTAGGAATACTTTGGGTGTGCCAAACGTCACAACGTAACTGGGTGGCTATAAAGGTGCACTACGGGTATCTCCGAAAGTGTCTGTTGGGTTGGCACGAATCGAGACTGGGATTTGTCACTCCGTGTGACGGAGAGGTATCTCTGGGCCCACTCGGTAGGACATCAT
Organism: Triticum dicoccoides; assembly: GCF_002162155.2. Lineage (NCBI taxonomy): Eukaryota > Viridiplantae > Streptophyta > Magnoliopsida > Poales > Poaceae > Triticum > Triticum dicoccoides. Next base: position 363,032,436 of record NC_041388.1, read on the forward strand.
CATAATGTGCACAATGTGATCAAGGAGTTGATCACGGGATGATGTGTTATGGAACGAGTAAAGAGACTTGCCGGTAACGAGATTGAACAAGGTATCGGGATACCGACGATCGAATCTCGGGCAAGTACAATACCGCTAGACAAAGGGAATTGTATACGGGATTGATCGAATCCTCGACATCGTGGTTCATCCGATGAGATCATTGTCGAACATGTGGGAACCAACATGGGTATCCAGATCCCGCTGTTGGTTATTGACCGGAGGACGTCTCGGTCATGTCTGCATGGTTCCCGAACCCGTAGGGTCTACACACTTAAGGTTCGATGACGCTAGGGTTATAAAGGAAGTTTGTATGTGGTTACAGAATGTTGTTTGGAGTCCCGGATGAGATCCTGGACGTCACAAGGAGTTCCGAAATGGTCCGGAGGTAAAGATTTATATATGGGAAGTCCTGTTTTGGTCATCGAAAATTTTTCGGGTTTTATCGGTAACGTACCGGGACCACCAGGAGGGTCCCGGGGGTCCACCAAGTGGGGCCACCGGCCCCGGAGGGCTGCATGGGCCAAGTGTGGGTGGGGACCAGCCCCAGGTGGGCTGGTGCGTCCCCGACAAGGGCCCAAGGCGCCTAGGGTTTGGGGAGGGGGCGCCCCACCTAGCTTGGGGGGCAAGTTTCCCCTCTCCCCCCTTGGCCGCCCCACCAGATGGGATCTGGGCTGGCCGCCGCCCCTAGGGTGGAACCCTAGGTGGGGGCGCAGCCCCCCCTCTCCCCCTATATATAGTGGAGGCAAAGGAGCAGCCAACAGACGAAGTTTCTTCTCTTGTTGGCGCAGCCCTACCTCTCTTTCTCCTCATATCTCGCGGTGCTTGGCGAAGCCCTGCTGGATCACCACGCTCCTCCACCACCACCACGCCGTTGTGCTGCTGCTGGATGGAGTCTTCCTCAACCTCTCCCTCTCTCCTTACTGGATCAATGCATGGGAGACGCCACCGGGCTGTACGTGCGTTGAACGCGGAGGTGCCGTCCGTTCGGCACTAGGATCTCCGGTGATTTGGATCACGACGAGTACGACTCCTTCAACCCCGTTCTATTGAACGCTTCCTCTTAGCAATCTACAAGGATATGTAAATGCACTCTCCTTCCCGTCGTTGCTGGTTTCTCGATAGATAGATCTTGGTAACACGTAGGAAATTTTTTGAATTTCTGCTACGTTCCCCAACAGGAACCGGCCGGCCAGGTCTGACCTGGTCCGACCAGGTGCGACCGACAAGCGGCTCTAAGGCATCTCCAGCCGCACCCCCAGGAAGGCCTCCCCAGGCGATTTTTTCGTGCCGGCGCCAAAAAATGGCCCAGTCGCGCCCCCAGGAGCCCGATTTTCGCCGGCCTGGGCCGGAAACAGCGCCGGCGGACCCAGGCCGAACCCGACGCGCTGGGGGGCGCCCGGGGGCGCCGGGGCGAACTGTTTTGGCGCGAAACAGCCACGGGCCCGCCGCGTCAGTGACACGGCGCCTCGTCTTCCCCCAACGGCCTCGGTTCCCGCGGGGAATCAATGCCAAGGCTGCCGCCGGTCAGCCTTGCCATTGATTCCTCACGGGCGGCGCGTCACGGGACGGCGCGCCGACGCCTCCCCTCCCTCGCACGCGTACACACGGGTGCGGCGCGGCTATATAGCCTGTGGTCTGCACTCGCCTGTGCCCACACCAGCCCCGCCCCCCGCCGCCGCCCAGCTCCTCCCTCTCCCTACCTCTCCCGAGAACCGCCGCCCAGCCCCTCGCTCTATCTCTCTACCTCTCCCGAGCCCGTCGCCATGGCGGAACGCTTCCCCGGAGACGAGGCGGCGGCCAACGGCTTCGGCCGCCGTTCGCTCCGCGAACAGGAGTCCTGGCTCCTATTCCAGGCGAACATCCCGGCGCCGCCGGGCATGCGCGCCGGGCCGACGTGGTGGAGGCTCAGCGCCAGGGGAGTGCCCATTCCCCCGTTGCCCGACGCCGTGGTGAAGCCGAAGTACTTCGCCGAGGAAGTCGAGGTCGTGCGCGCCTCCCTCACCGACGCCCAACTCCCCCTCCCCCAGTACGCCGCCGACAACCACGCGGCTTGGGCGGCGTATTTCGAGCGCCGCCAGCAGCAACGCTTGGCGTCCATCAACGGCGCGCCGGTGGTTGATGGCCGGCAGAACAGCGAGGGGCGCCACCTGTGGTGGGGCGTCACCGGCCGCACACTCAAGGGCGTGCTGACGTACCTCGAGGGCGGCAACGACCCGCTGTTGGCGTACCCGGCGAGGGCGGCCGCCCTGGTGCAGCACCGACGCGCCGACCATGGGCGCCAAGGAGGTTCGGGTCCTCCTCCTCTTCTTCCTCCTCCCGATCTTCATCGCACTCCTCCGGCACTCCGGCCCTGCTCGGCGTCAAGGCCAAGCCCGCGGCGGAGACGCCGCTCGGCCGGCGCACTCGCAGCGCCGGCATCGTCATCAATGAGGGCGGCCGGCGCGCCTACTCGTTGGCTCCTCCTCCGCGCTTCGTCAAGCCAAAGACGGAGCCGGGGCTCGCACCGGTGAAGAAGGAGCCGGCCGTGCCGGTGACGACGGAGCTCGACGACGACGACGCGGCCCTGGAATGGGCGCGCAGGGACTCCATAGCGATGGAGAAGGAGCGCCTGGAGAAGGCGAAGGAGCGCCAGTGCGCCGCCCTGCTTCGCTTCGCGAAGCATCGACGCGGCCGCGACGAAGGCGGAGTCATCGTCATCTGCGACAGCGACGACGACGACGACGATGCGCCGCCACCAGTCCGCCATGGCGACGCCGGGCAGGCGTCCAGCAGGGGCGCCCGCGTCAAGGAGGAGAAGGCCGACGACGACGATGGCGGCGACTTTAGCCAGTTTTTCCTTTAGATTAGTTTATGTATATGTGCTATGTAATGAAAATCCGCGAACTTCACCGAAATGTGCCGAAATTTATTGTGTTTGGCCGAAATTTATCGTGTTTGGCCGAATTTTATCGTGTTTAAGCCGAACTTCGCCGAACTTCTTTTATTTTAAAACGTGCCTAGGGGCGGCCCTGGGGCCGGCGGCTGGGGACCAACTCGCCCCCAAGCCCAATTTTTGCGCCGGCTCACCCCCAGGCGGCGATTTTAGGCGCCCCCTGGGGGGCCAACGGCTGGAGATGCCCTAACGGCCCCGCGCGCGCGCCGTTAGCCGTTAGGCAGGCCGCCCGCCTGGCAAGTGGGTCACTATCGTCAGAATCGCTCTTAAAACGGTCAAAACGACCATTAAGTCAATCTGGTAGTTTTTAGTCACGTTTTTAAGTTTTTTGGTAGTTTTTGGCCACTTTTAAAAAAATGATAATTCTGTGGGACGCGAACCCCTAAAGTAATAGTTTTTTGTCAATCACTCAAGCTGTACAGTAGGAGCTAGCCCATATGTATGCATACGTATCATGATCGTGGCTACTCTGAGTGGATCGTCGTCGAGAAGGGTAGATCATGCATGTCCTCTAGCACGTACGTGTGTGTAGCTCGGTGCTTAGCTGCTTTGCCTTTTTAATACGGCGCCGTAGGTCCAACTCAGCAAAATTTCCACATAGGCATACCACGTCAGTCTTGCAGGTGGGCCTAACCAGTCAGATTGACTGTTTTCGCGAGGTTATCCGACTATCTGTGCTCAGCGTTACGCATTAGGCATATTTTCGGTAGTTTTTTTTTTTGCCTTCTTCAATGTGATACCAAGTTGTTATCCTAGCCTCAAGTGTGGTGATTTTGGATAAATAACTCTTTTGAGATCGACGAAGTCGATAGAAACGTCTTCACCCACCGAACAAACATTACTGAAAAATCTGAAATAAATTCAGAAAAATGCAACCAACAATGTCAAGTCCGAGACTTGAATCCTGGTGGATTGGTTCCACCGTAGAGAGACTAACCATTCAAGCTAGTCCCAGTTCAGCTGCCATTACATGGATGAGGTCCAAACTATGGTCTGGCTGTAGTACATTCCTTTTGCTTTTGTAATGGGTCTCAGTGGTTTCATCAAGGGACTAGTCTCGACCCCTCGATTCCTTGAAAAAGGAGAATGTGCACCAGCCGATGCATGGACGTGTAGCCGGTAGCCGCCACACGTACGTAGTACGTACATGGCACGCATGAACGCCGCCCCTAGCTAGGCCGTGGATGAAGCCGCAAAGTGTGTCCCAGGCGAACACTCCAGCTTTGAAGCCGCACACCGGGCCACTGGGCAGGTAGGCGCTGTAGCATGTGTGCAGAGGGTAGTGGCCAAGAGTGGAGTGGAGTTTCCTCCTTTTCCTTTTCGTTCCCGGCCGGCCGCGATTTGCTTTGCAAATTGCAACGACCAGTGTACTGTGTGGCCTCGGGGAGAAAGGAGGAGAAAACAACACGATCGACCGGCCGGCCAGTGTACTGTGCTGTGCACGTCTGCATGCAGGCGCGAAAAGAAGAGACCCGTCGATCCAAGGACGCTCTCTCTACTTGCTTGCATCCGGACAAAGTTAACCCTAGTTTTACTCTCGTGTAAAGAGACTACACGGGCGTAGCACAGGCGGAGCTATATAGCTTAGCCAATTTGAGGCGGCGGCCGAGCAACAGGTGGATCAATATATGCAGAGGCGCAACAGAAAGCTACACGTTCTCCCGCAAAAAAAAAAAAAAAGGAAAAAAAGAAGAAAAAAAAGCTCTTGGGTCCATCAATATATGTAGTCTACATCGAGGACTTTAGAACCAATGCTTTCTACAAGCCCTTGGGGTTTAACAAGATTACTTCGATAAGATGAAGGCTCGGACTCTGCACAGCGCACACCACTGGTGGATGCAAAGATGACCGTGTCGATTTCTTCAACAACTTGTTTGTAATTTCATATCCTTACTAGAAAGTTTCTTGTAAGGGTTACCGTCGAGTGGACTAGATTGCGGGCTGCCCTACCGATCGTGTTGCCGGACTATCCGGACACCGTCTCCTAGCGGCTCTCACCAACGGGTGAGTTCTCGTGAACACGGCATACCATGCATTATGCCAGTCACCCACCATCCCCTGTCTTTCTCCCTTGTGGAAGGCCCCTCTGACCTTAAAGATTAAGATTTTTGTGTGGCAACTACTAAGAGTTCGCATTCCTTTGGGGACCGAGGAGCTTAAGCGGCATGGCCTGGGTGACGGCTTGTGCCCCTTATGCGCGACACTGGAGACTGGGACTCACACCCTATTCTCATGTACAGTGGCTCGGGTCCTATGGACGTTCGTCCGTGATGCACTGGGGCCTGACTGGGAGGCCCTGGACGTCGCGGAGTTCCTACAGACCAAGGCTACCCAACCTGGGCGATATCGCCGCTTATTCTGGCTTATTGGCGATGTCGTGGACACTATGGACGACACGTAATAACATGATGATTGAGTGGGTCTTTCAGAGGCAGGCGTCCGATTCCTTCAAATTCTCTGCTTTTCTATAGCACTGGCACCCGCTCGCTAGGCATCAAGACCGCGATCGGCTTGGGCTCATGCTGGACGCGCTGCTGGCTACAACGGGTTGACCATCGTCTTTGTAGGGCCGCTTGTCGGCAGCCACTTGGTGTTTTTTTTCCTATTTCTCTCGTGTTTTTTGGGCATGATTGTGCTGTTGCCCCGACCGTCGTTCATGATTTGGAGTTAGATGTTGGTTGTACGGATCATTGCTTTATTTATAAAGCGGGGCGAAAGCCTATTTCGAGTAAGGGTTACTGAGATAATACTAAAACCTATTTTTTCGCCTTGACCTCACAAGAACCTCATTTCCGAGACAAGGAAAATACTCTTGTGAATCGAACATATCAATGAAAGCTTTCCCTTTATCACCCCATGGGGCGGTCCACATGGTTCATAACTACCCCACTTACTACGGGGCATTTACCCAGCCAACACTTAGATCTGGCTCTATCCAATGAAGTTTTTGTTCACTGAACATTATACACTTGCGACTCATACAAGCTAAATTAATGATGGCTAATGATTCTTCTCTTTTTATGTATTAAGTCACTTGGTATTTGCTTGCCCAATAGTCCCTTTGTTTTTATTTAGTTCACATATTAGATTTGTATTGAGTCAAACTTTGTAAATTTTGATCAAGTTTATACAAAAACTTATTAACATTCACAATCCAAATCAATACCATTAGAATCATCATTCAATATATTTGCATATCATATATATTCATTATTGTGGAAGTTTAGACTGTTTTTGATAAACTTGGTCAAAAAGTTTGACTTAGGTCAAAGCTAATATGCGGAGCAGGTAAAAACGAAGGGAGAGGGAGTATACTCTCTTTGGAAGGTGGTTGGTAATTAGGGTTTGATTCTGATAAGGGGGCGAATTAATCTGCCAAATGATGAGTACCAAAATCCCACCGAGTTATATGTTGTCTGAGGTGATTTTTTCTGGTGGTTTGAACACTGGACATTTAAAGTGGCAACATGCAATATATGCACTGCACGGGAGGCCGGCTGCTGGGAACTGGAACAGAAGATGAGACAGCGAAGCTAGCTAGACGACGAGGCAGCAAGTACTATGCACGAGAGGCAAAGGCAACCTAGGAGAAAAACAAATGCATATCTATTCAAAGCCTGTCCCTGAAAGTTGCGAGGGTTAACACGAGTGAGATTCTCCGGGGGCGGCCCCGGCCGTCAAATGACGACTCAGGTACGGGCCATGTCGATCGCCTGACGGAGAACGACAGGGTACGGCCGGCCACGGCCACGGCCAGTCACCGATCGCCTGCAGGCTGCAGCTCGGCAGTGTGCGCGCCATGCATGCAAAATATGGCCGGAGGCGCGTAGGGCCCCACACCGCGCGCGCCTGACAGGAGCAGCGCCGGCGGCGGGATCGCCGGCCGGCCGGGCCAGCAGATAGCTAGCTCCCTGGATGAATGACAGGATGTTACTTTCAAAGGGGGCATTGACTATGTATACGGAGAAACAAAACCCTAATTTTGATCTCTTGGACCTATGTGGTGGTGGATTGGAGTGGAGTAGTGTTAGATTCGATCTCTTGGATTATGTGGAGCAGTATTAGTTTAATCTTTGTCTTGCTGTTGGTTAGAGGATAAGGATGGCCCCAGATAGATGTAGACATGCGCACATAAGCGTGGAGAGAGAGAGAGAGGGGAGTTCACTGTTGGAGAGGAACATTGAGGGCCTCTTTGGTTCCAAGGAGTTTCATAGGAATTTGCAGGATTCCAATCCTTGGGAATTTTAATATTGTTGTTTGGTTGGTAGGACTAATCATAGGGCTACCCTAATAATCTACTCAAAGCATTTCTAACCGATCCCCTATAATATTATTTAGAGTAAAAAACAAGTTTTCTTTCTCTAAACCGGCACTAGCCGAAGCCCTCAAAACCGACACCAGCAAGCGCCATTGGCTTCGTTCCTTCCACTCCGCAGAGTAGGCGGGACACACATAGGCCATCAAGTCGGTCATCTCTATGGTGCCACCGGCCAGCGCAACTTCCCCCATGGTCTGCCGCTAATGGGGCCGGTCGACCCCCGGGTGGCACCCCAATTGAGAGGAGGGAAGACCGGGAGGCCCACCAGCGCCTTGCGGCGAAGCAAGCCATGGAGGCATACTGTTGGAAATATGCCATAGATGCAATAGTATTGTATTATTATGTTTCCATATTCATAATTAAGAGTTTATATTCCATGCTATAACTGCTATGATCCTGGAATGTGCGATTCAGTGGAAAACTCATATGCACATGTGGAATAATAAACGATAAAATAAATTCCTAGTCTCGCCTCTAAAACTAGCTCAAGTGTTGTTGATGATCACACTTTCCGGATCTTAGGATATCGTTAAGTGTAACGATAGTCCTAAAACAACATTGAGGGTAAGACGTTAGAAGAACGATCATATTGAATCGACCAAAACTTATTTGTTATACTTTGAGATGATATTGTCACAAGTCAATTGTTATAACATGGAGAGTTAGCATGTGTTTTAGTTCCTTAGACCATAGAGTATTGCAGTCACTTCTTACCGTACGATTGTACATTGGGGTTGCTCAAACGTCATATATAACTAGGTGATCATAATGACAACTTACACGTTCATCGGAAAGTTTGACAAGGGACTTGATAGCTCGAGAGTGGAATTTTCTCCTTCGACGATGGAGAGATATTCTTAGGGACCTCTCCATGTGATGGCATCCATCATCGTCCGGCTAGACACAATTGACTACATCACAGGGATGCCGGAACATGTCAACGAGAAAGAAGAACAAAATCGATAACGAGGAGACCGGTATCGTGAGCATGTGTGTGACTCAAGAGGATACCGATACATCTCATATTGGGTTTGATAAAGTATTGTTAAGAAAAGGGAACATCACATGATAACCAAAGGTTCACTCGAATGTCATTCGTGTGATCATAGGGAGCAATATGGACGTCCATGGTTCTCCTATTGGTCATCGAGCGAGGGGGTTTCATTCATGTCTATGATTTACCGAATGACGGTGTCCTGGACTAGGGGGTACCAACCTAGTCAGCACATGGTCCAGGGCCAGACTCACAACCTGCTAACCTCGTAAGGAAGAACTCCGAAAGTCCTCAACTTCGACGTGATCGAGGAGGATTCTGTCGAAGACTTGGCGTGCACTTCAAGAATTGCGCTAGCTGTTTACATGCGTATCCCTAGTGTTGGGGAGAGTAGTAATTCAAAAATTTCCTACGATCATGCAAGATATAACTAGGAGATGCATAGCAACGAGAGGGGAGAGTGTGTCCACGTACCCTCGTAGATCGAAAGCAGAAGCGTTTAGTAACGCGATTGATGTAGTCGAACGTCTTCATGCTCCAACCGATCCAAGCACCGAACGTACAGCACCTCCGTGTTCAGCACACGTTCAACACGATGACGTCTCTCGAGCTCTTGATCCAGTTGAGAACGAGGGAGAGTTCCGTCAGCATGATAGCGTGGCGACGGTGATGATGAAGTTACCGGCGCAGGGCTTTACCTAAGCACAACGACGATATGACCGAGGTGCTGAACTGTGAAGGAGGGCACCGCACGCGGCTAAGAGATTTTCTGTTGTGCTATTGGGATACCCCTGGCCACGTATATAAAGGAGGGAGGGAGAGAGGAGGCTGGCCAGGAGGGGCGCGCCAGGGGGGGGAGTCCTACTTGGACTCCTAGTCCAAGTAGGATTTGCCCCCCTTTTCCTTTCTTCCACCGAGGGAAGGAAGGAGGGGAGAAGGAGAAGGAAGGAGGGGGCCGCGCCCCCACCCCTTGTCCAATTCGGTTTGGGCAGGGGGGAGGCGCGCGCCACCTCGTGGCCCTTCTTCCCTCTCTCCACTAAAGCCCACTAAGGCCCATTAACTTCCCCGGGGGGTTCTGGTAACCTCCCGGTACTCTGAAAAAATGCCCGAACTACTCAGAACCATTCCGATGTCCAAATGCAACCTTCCAATATATGAATCTTTACCTCTCGACCATTTCGAGACTCCTCGTCATGTCCGTGATCTCATCCGGGACTCCTAAAAAACTTCGGTCATCAAATCACACAACTCATAATACAAATCATCATCGAACGTTAAGCGTGCGGACCCTATGGGTTCGAGAACTATGTAGACATGACTGAGAAACATCTCCGATCAATAACCAATAGCAGAACCTGGATGCTCATATTGGCTCCAACATATTCTACGAAGATCTTTATCGGTCAAACCGCATAACAACATACGTCATTCCCTTTGTCATCGGTATGTTACTTGCCCGAGATTCGATCGTTGGTATCATCATACCTAGTTCAACCCCGTTGCCGGGAAGTCTCTTTACTCGTTCCGTAATGCATCATCCCATAACTAACTCATTAGTCACATTGCTTGCAAGGCTCATAGTAATGTGCATTACCGAGAGGGCCCAGAGATACCTCTCCGATACACGGAGTGACAAATCCTAATCTCATCTATGCCAACTCAACAAACACCATCGGAGACACTTGTAGAGCATCTTTATAATCACCCAGTTACGTTGTGACGTTTGATAGCACTCAAGGTGTTCCTCCGGTATTCGGGAGTTGCATAATCTCATAGTCAGAGGAACATGTATAAGTCATGAAGAAAGCAATATTAATAAAACTAAACGATCATTATGCTAAGCTAACGGATGGGTCTTGTCCATCACATCATTCTCCAATGATGTGACCCCGTTCATCAAATGACAACACATGTCTATGGTCAGGAAACTTAACCATCTTTGATTAACGAGCTAGTCAAGTAGAGGCATACTAGGGACACTCTATTTGTCTATGTATTCACACATGTACTAAGTTTCCGGTTAATACAATTCTAGCATGAATAATAAACATTTATCATGATATAAGGAAATATAAATAACAAATTTATTATTGCCTCTAGAGCATATTTCCTTCACCTAGCTGGTAGACCGACCATGTATAACCCTAGTGATGTAGGGTGGAACCCTAGGGGACGATCTTTCATGAAATGGAGGGGATTCTCTGAAGAACATGATGAACACAAGGGAAAACACGAAGAACACAAGAGAGGGAAACACTCAAATAGACAAGGTCCAATCACACATATGCTAGATCCAAACACACAAAGAGGTCACAAAGATCCAAGGACAACAAAGGGGGATACAAAGGTAGCTAGTTCTTCCCAATCCGTGAGGAGATGGGGTCTTGAATCCACAAGGGGATCTTCCCTAGACGGGGTCTTGAATCCACTTGGGGGATCTTCTCCTAGGAAGCCTCAGTATGCAAATGGAGTAGGTATCAAGTGGATGAGCAATGCTCTAATCTCCAGAGCTAAGACAATGTTGACCCTAGCTAGGAGAAGGGGGTGTCGTATTTATAATCATAGTGCAGTTGGGGGTGAAGTGAAGGGGTACATGGGCCTCGGGCCCGATCTCTATGCGCAGACAGGTTCCAGACGTCCGGTGGGTTCCGGTCGTCCGGTGGCTCGCGAGCGTCCGGACGTCTGGAGGGCGTCGGACTTCCGACGTTTCTTCTCTGGACATGTGGCACCAGATATCCGGAGATGGTTGGATGTCCGGTCGCTGGAGTGTGTCAGACGTCCGGTACCTGTCGCTTGTCCGGCCGCTGTAGCTTCTGTCGGTTGGCCCTTCTGGTTGGCTGAGTAACCAGGCGTCGGACGTCCGGCATTGTCCGGTCGTCCGGTGGCCGAAGCTTCCTGGTAGCTCTTCCTCTTGTTCCTCGCACTTGGCGCCCTTGCCGTCTTGTCCAATGCTCCTAGCTATTCCATGGTCTTCCTCTTGGTTCCTAATCATGCATAGCACATACATTTGAGGTAGTAGCCATGTCTCACGTGTAGAAAGTGAAGGTTTGGATAGGAGCGAGTTAACCTTGTGTCCAATGGCATATGTTCGAGGTCTCGTCACAAGTCTCCTTGGGGCTTGGGGAGTAGTCGTAGTGTACATGAGGATGATCATAGGATGCTCCTCATCATCTCCCCCCTTGGGAAAGATCTGACCTTGGATAGTAATCCTCATCACCATGAAAACAATTATCGTGGATGGTCTTGTAGTTGGATGAAGTTGAAGACATGGCACAATCCAAGTACTCCAAAGTATGTCTAGAGTGGTATTCATGCAAAAAGAGAAAACACAAGCGACACTCGGAAATACAATGGTTAGCGCACACAAGGCGTCCATCAAGGAAGTACGAGTCCGCTCGAAAAGATTGTCGTGGCAAGGCACATGACGCTTATCCAAATGATGTAGAATGATACGTAATGCATTCATGGGAGAAAATTCATTTATTGTGCACACAAATGTATTGTGAATGTGATCAATGCAACATTATGCAAAATGATGTCATAATGGGACGGTGTATCAAAAGCATGAACATGGTAATTGGTGCTCAATGTGGCTATGTGATCCTGCAATTAATAGTAGGCAATGTGAACATTATGTATGAATATGCCATCAAGGAAGATCACAATAAATTTGCTAAGAAAGTGCACAAGCTCATATATCATGGATGACATAGAAATACAAGATGCAACAAGGCAAACATAATGTGAGTCAATCCATGCATAATATGCAAATTTGTTATGGGTGGTGTTATACCATGGCTCAATTTCGTGGTAGAAGTGGTGGTCCGGTGATGCTTCCAAAGTAGGCGTATCCACTAAGTTCGAGAACTCCTCAACTTGAAGGTCCACAGGGTCCATCTCCAATGTCGGTCCTCCATCCAATAGATGTATCATGTATACAAGAAGGAGCAAACAACAATGAAAGAATGGTCCATCCAATATGCGTATAAGAGAATGGCTCAAAGGGAAGGAGTTCACCTTTAGAATGTTCTTGAACATGTTGGTGGTGCGTATTGTGTACACCTTCACATGACCAATATGTCTCGTGATGGTACCGCCTTGTGAATCCTTCAAAACTAAAGAACATGACAAACACTCAGAAAAATAAATGAGGTTAGCGAAAATGCAAAACCTATCATTCGTGTGGTGAGATACCCAACAAGTGTTTTCATCATTCTTATCATAAGAAAGGACAAGGGTGTAGGGAATGGTATGTAGGCATAAGATGCTAGCACAACCAAAGACACTAAGCTCAATCAAACAAGCACGCTTCACAAGTAAGATGTCCAAGTCTCTGAGATAAATAAGCATAGCATGGTTGCACTCACTACACTTGAATATGAGAGGTGCAACTAATGGAGACAATTGACAATTATGAGGAAGATAAATCATGTGAGAGGCATGAATATATATGTCATCAACCTAATGAATCGAGCAAGAATGGATCATGGGTGATGCAACAAAGCAAGCAATCATAACGATCAAGTCATGTAAGCTAGTAGTGCGAAGATGCAACATACTAGAAGTAATCATGACAATCATGTCATGTGTGCAAATAGTGGGCATACATAAGGCACATGGCATATCACAAGCATGAAGACAAGATATGAACATAGTATCATCATTGTATTGGAAAGAAGTCCGATGCAAATAGCAATTGAACAATATGACTCTCCCAACACAAGAAGCATGGCAATAGAAACTACTCCCTTCGCTCCTAAATGTTTGTCTTTCTAGATATTTCAAATGGACTACCACATACGAGTGTACATAGACATATTTTAGAGTATAGATTCACTCATTTTGCTTCGTATGTAGTCACTTGTTGAAATATCTAGAAAGACAAATATTTAGGAACGGAGGGAGTAGTATCTCCACCGAGCATGCAAATACACATAGTAGTAGTAGAATGGTGAATCATATGTAAGTGCAAGCAAGAGTCACAATTGCATGGCAAGGGCATAGAGAGGCATAACATGCAAAGTGAACACGATAAAATGGGATAAAGTGACAAGTGGTAAATAGCCCAAAGTCATGTGAGAGTCACGTAAAATAAATGCGCATAGTCCTTGTGCGAACAGAACAGTGGCAAGGATAGTCCACAGGACCCCAAGTCATCATGTCTCTCAAGAGCTCTTTTCGTCAACTCATGGGATTGTGAGGTTGACGAGTATTCATGAGTACCTACACAAAACAAAGGAAAAGGGAAAATTGTGTGTGCGTGGTATATGTACACATCATCCATTATGATGCATACGTTCTTGTGTTGGTTAACACAAAATATCTAATGCTCAAATAAATGAGATGCATGATATAGAAACATGTCATCCATCATGATATGTTTGTTATTTTGTATAGCATAACAGAGACTCAAATTGTGTAATGCATCACTAGTAATATCTAGAGCATTGTTATGAATGGTATGCATATGGTGAAGGAAATATGCCCTAGAGGCAATAATAAAGTTGTTATTTTATATTTCCTTATATCATGCTAAATGTTTATTATTCATGCTAGAATTGTATTAACCAGAAACTTGATACATAGGTGTGGATACATAGACAAAACACCGTGTACCTAGTAAGCCTATACTAGACTAGCTCGTTAATCAAAGATCGTTAAGTTTCCTAACCATAGACATGTGTTGTCATTTGATGAGCGGGATCACATCATTAGGACAATGATGTGATGGACAAGACCCATCCGTTAGCTTCGCATATTGATCGTTCAGTTTTATTGCTATTGCTTTCTTCATGTCATATACATATTCCTTTGACTATGAGATTATGCAACTCCCGGATACGGGATGAATACCTTGTGTGCTATCAAACTTCACAACGTATCTGGGTGATTATAAAGATGCTCTACATGTATCTCCGAAGGTGTTTGTTGGGTTGGCATAGATCAAGATTAGGATTTGACTCCGAGTATCGGAGAGGTATCTCTGGGCCCTCTCGGTAATACACATCATAAGAAGCCTTGCAAGCAATGCGACCAATGAGTTAGTTGCGGGATGATGTATTACAGAACGAGTAAAGAGACTTGCTGGTAACGAGATTGAACTAGGTATGAAGATACCGACGATTGAATCTCGGGCAAGTAACATACCTATGACAAAGGGAATAACGTATGTTGTCATTATGGTACGACCAATAAAGATCTTCGTAGAATATGTGGGAGCCAATATGAGCATCCAGGTTCCGCTATTGGTTATTGACCGGAGAGGTGTCTCAGTCATGTCTACATAGTTCTCGAACCCGTAGGGTCCGCACGCTTAACGTTCGATGACGATTTTGTATTATATGAGTTATGTGATTTGGTGACCGAATGTTGTTTGGAGTTCCGAATGAGATCACATACATGACGAGGAGTTTCAAAATGGTCGAGAGGTAAAGATTGATATATAGGACTATGGTATTCGGACACCGAAAGTGTTCCGGGGGTACCGGGTACATATCGGGTCACTAGAAAGGGGTTCCGGGCACCCCTGGCAAAGATATGGGCCTAATGGGCCAAGAGGGGAAACACAACAGCCAGCCCGGGCTGCTGCACCCCCCATATAGGCCAAACTTGGAAGGGAAGGAAATAGGGGAAGAGAGAAAAGAAGGGGAGGGATTCGGCCTCCCCCTTCCTTCCCTCCTCCCTCCTCCTTCCCCCCCTCCAGAAATTATGGTAAGGGGGGGGGGAGGGGGCGAATAGGACTAGGGCCCCAAGTAGGATTCCTCCTACTTGGGCGCCCCCTTGGCTGCTCCCTCTCCCTCCCACCTATATATATGAAAGGGGGGAGGCACCTAGAACACACAACAACATCTGTTAGCCGTGTGCGGCGCCTCCCTCCATAGATTACACCTCCGGTCATATCTTCGTAGTGCTTAGGCGAAGCCCTGCACGGATCACTTCACCATCACCGTCACCACACCGTCGTGCTGATGGAACTCTCCCTTGACACTTTCCTGGATCAAGAGTTTGAGGGACGTCATTGAGCTGAACGTGTGCAGAACTCGGAGGTGCCATACGTTCGGTGCTTGATCGGTCGGAACGAGAAGAAGTTCGACTACATCAACAGCGTTGTCGAACGCTTCCGCTTTCGGTCTACGAGGGTACGTAGACATACTCTCCCCCTCTCATTGCTATGCATCTCCTAGATAGATCTTGCATGAGCGTAGGATTTTGTTTGAAATTGCATGCTACGTTCCCCAACATATGGTGCACACAATTGATGCAATCATGCGAGCTAAAATCATTCTCATGACATGGAGTTTGGAATGCATCACCATAATCATGTGTATCAATTCTATTCATGGGATGATGCACACAAAGTATGGAATCATGCGATGTACAATAATTTTCATGGCATGGCATATGATATGAATTGCATAAATTTTGCAAAGGTAGCCTAGCAATATCATCGCAAGAGAAACAAATACCGATAACCATCATCTCGTCATCAATGCCATAATTGCAAATGGGATTTATTTTAATGGCGCATGCATAGTTACTTTGTTGAGATTGTAATGATGCAATGTGGGACATCTCACTCATAGCATATGAAAAGTTTAATGGATTGTCAAACATGACGTGACCAATAGAATTTTCACATGATATCCTATGGAGCATAGCATCACAACTAGGCAATTCGACATGCTCATCATCATATTCATCATAAATGGGTGGCATATCGAAACAAGACATAGTATGCGATAAATCCATAAGGTGATCAACATCATGCAAGCAATCATTGCCAAGATAGTCAACTAGTGGGACAATCGAAGAGACCATCACCTATGTTACCTTTAGAGCTCTGCTCATGTGTTGTAGGTGAGGTGGAAAAAATTGACGTTTGGTAAAAAGCTTCATCAACATGATGGTACCATGTGTGTGTGTGTTGTGTGTGTGTGGGGGGGGGTGTCGGTGTCAAAACCGGCAGATCTCGGGTAGGGGGTCCCGAACTGTGCGTCCGAGGATCAATGGTAACAAGGAACGATGGGGACATAATGTTTACCCAGGTTTGAGCCCTCTTAAAGGAGATAAAACCCTACGTCCTACTTTATTGTATTCAATGAGTATAGGGGTTACAAGAGTTGATCTACCTCGAGATCGTAATGGCTAAACCCTAGCTATCTAGCCTATGAGAATTCTGATAGGCTCTACGGACTAAACCCTTCATTTTATATACACACCGGAGGGGCCTAGGGTTGTACAAAGTTGGTTTGCAGAGGAAGGGAATAATACATCCGGGCACCGAAACTTGCCGTTCATGCATATAGGAGTCCTGTCCGGACACGGGGGATAATCTTCCGCTTCATCTTCACGGCCCATCAGCCCGACCCATATAGAATAGGCCAGATACCCAAGCACCCCCTAATCCAGGACTCCCTCAATAGCCACCGAACTTGCCTTCAATGACGATGCAGTATCCAGCTTATGTCTTCGGCTTTGCAAGGTGGGTTCCTCACCATACTTCGAACCGATGACAGTTCCGTCCTGACCTTCAGGTTCTGCCTTTTAAGATTCCTTTCTCTTGTTGCCTCGATCTCTGCACGCCGGGTGAATGCGAACGATCCATAATAATAATTTTTACAAATAAACCCCTCACCACGCGGGGGTGGCATCTATATAATGAGTCCAGATCCCCAAATGCCATCCACATCACGTAGAAATCATCAGAGCCATCCACGAAAAAAGCTGAAAACATGGCCAGCGCTCCTAGATCATCTTCGTGCCCTCATGGCCCTCAAGAGGGTGATTGGCAAAGCTGCTCAGTGTCTCACCTTCAGTTGAGTCGACTTCAGATGCAGGGATATCTCCCTCTCGCAGATCTAGTCTCTGTGTGAGCAGGATTGGCCTCGATTGGCAATGATGTGCTAGCAGAGAATTTCCCCAACCCCAACAAGGAGGAGAGGGTATGCTATGTTTCGTTTCTTTTGCAAGGCTTAGGATTTCTGATCCACCCCTTTCTCAGGGTCTGTTGGATTTCTACGGGATCTAGCTGCACAACCTCACCCCAGGTTCTATTCCGCACATCTCGGGTTTTGTCGCTCTCTGCGAATTGTTTCTGGGTTGTGAGGCTCATTTTGAACTATGGAGAATGTTCTTTTGCCTCGTCCCTCATCATCGAGGAGGTTCCATATTTGAAGTGGGCGGCGCTGAAGTATGGCGCATAGCCGGATCAGGTTACCCTATCGGAATTCCCAAGGAGGTATCCCATGAATGGTCTTCGGAATGGATTTACATTGAGGACGTTCCCCTTCCGGACCCAGTTCGGCGTGGTCTCCCCAAATTCTCCAATGCTCCTTTGAAGAAATGCCTTAATTGGTGCCCCGGAGTCCCAAGGAAGAAGACAGTGCGAAAGTGAAGAGGTTGGTCAGCAAGGTCAAATTACTTGCGCATTCCGAGCTCTCGATAGTAGAAGTCATGGTCATCACAATAAAGCGATGTATCCAACCCCTCCAGTCCAGAGTGACCCCTTTATGGTGTTACAACAGAGAGGACGATGCATATCGTTATAGACGCAAGGGCCCGGATACCCTAGCCGAACCGTCCATAATCCTAGCCGATCTTTATAAGGGGGAGAAATAAGATTTCCTCCGTTTAAATTGCCGGGAAGGCTTTTCCATGTACAACCCCATTGAGTGGGTAAGTTTTTGATTATCAGTAATGTTCTACCTTGTTATCGAGGCATGCTAATCAAATTGTATTTGTTGTCTTAAAGCAGTCATGGAGGAAGGTAGTCGAGGACATTCATTCCCCCTCCCCATAGCTAGAGGTTTATGCTCGCAATGAAGATCCCGACTTCCGTGAGGATCCAGATATATACATAGAGTTTGATGATGGAGTATTTTATCAAGCGAGCCTTGATGGCTCGGACGTGGCTATTATGGCTGACTACCCCCGCCTTTACCCTTTCTCCATTGTAAGTACTCGGAAAGCTTCTTAAAAAAGGAGCCACTATTTGTACTTTGTCCATCACACTAAACTGTGCTTCATAGGATTGGCGCTTAGCAAGCCGCACTCCATTGAGAGCGGCCTCTAAGAAGGCAACCTCTACGCAGGGCGATCATTCAAAACGAAAGGAAACTGGGAGTGCTGTTGAGCCCCCTCCTTCTTCAAAGAGGTATGTCCTTTGATATGTGCCTAAGCATGAGATCAGATTGTTAAATTTCTCCCCCACCTTTATTTTGGGAGGAGCACACGGCAAACCGTGGGCAAACGCCCTGCTAGCCGAGTATCAGCTAATCCGGCCCTAGGCTCGTCAACTAGGACGAGAGCTGATACAGTGCTAGATCCGCCCCCTCATGAGGATTTAGATGACGTATTCGTCATGAATTCCGAGGTGGAGAGCGTGATGAATCATCGCCGACTAAAAGAGGCCATGCGCGCTCCAGTTTTTACCGAACAAGAATTTACCGCCCTCAACTTCGTGGATGCATATATCCAAGCCGCCCGGGACGGATTTGCTGGAGTTACTCAACTGTTTTCAAAGGATATGCAGGTAGTAGTTTGTGCAAATTTAATAGATATATGCCAGCAGCCCCCGAGACTTGAAGCAGTTAGGCCAACCGATTTAAGGATCGTTATGACCTGCAGGTTCTCAGGGAGAAGAACAACACGCTATCCCAGGAGCTGAAAACAAACCAAACAAATCTTAATGCCGCCACCACAGAGCTTGCGGAGATGAAAAAAGCCACAATGACCACTGATCAGAAGAACAAACTCGAGGAGGAAAAGGATAAGCAGGCTGAAGAGATAAAGATCTTAAAGGCTCAGTTATCGGTCGTGCAAAAAGAGAATAAGAAGTTGAAAGGCGTCATATTCGGTATGACCTTTTGAACCATCAAAGGGACTCATAGTATCCCATAATTCGGATTGTCACAACTCTTTTGTTGTAGGTCTGTTAACCAGTCAGCCTGAAGAGGAAGTATTCAGATTTCTAGGCGATGTGCTTAAGGAGTTGTCCGTGGTGCATGAGCGGGCCCGAAAAGCTATGAGAAGTATGGCTAGGGCCTTATGGCCATCCGATGCCCCTCCAAAAAGTATGGAGAGGTTGGCGAACCTGTTCAAAGGTGCCCGACGCCGTTTCGAGCTATGGAAGGCGTCCGCATGCTGGGAAGGTGCACGAGAGGCGTGGGCGATGGTGAAAACGCGCTACACCGGGCTCGATCCGAATCATATGGCCCGATTTGGTCCTGAGGACCAGACGGAAAAGAGATTCCCATGAACTTGGTATATGACCAAGTGATGATAGCTGTGAAATATTCACAAGAAGACTATAGTTTAGACAGTCTTATAGATGGCATAGATAAAGAGTAGGCGTTCAATTTGATGTATCAATGTACTTTATCATCGAACTTATCTCCAACCAAACATATCAAACTTTGTCTTCGCAGGCCTCCGGCTTCAACCTCTGAACCAAGAAGGTGGAGTGTTTCCGGATACCATGTTGGAATGTAATAAACATTCATTATGTTTGGAAACCAGGCAATCCGGCCATATTGCTCAAATAGACAAAATTTGTTCAGGGAGTTATGTTATATTACTGTCTGACGTAAGAAACATCTTCCAGGGAAAATACTTCCATTAAGGGTTCCTTTCCTTGGGTTGGCATGCTCAATTATGCATGCCTAGGATTTGACCCAAATTATGGGGAGCCTATCCAATATTTGTTAGAAGAATTACAAAAATGTAAACAATCTATCGTTTCTTGCCGATGAATTATTATCTTAAGAAGGCTAGCTTTCGGCTTCACCCGTCTGAGGTACAGATCCGGATTACCCGGCTGTAGCAATCACAGAGGTGCTCCCTTTACACCCTAGCTGAAAAAGCGGGAACGTAGGGTATAAACACATGAGCAAGGCAACCCATCTTGTCAAAAACTTAAGTCATAGAGGTGCATATAATGGCAAAAAAGTATATATAACAAACGACAAAGACAATGTAAGCCACAAGCTTTTAGTAATAAACTTTGTCAAAGAAGCCCCCAGTCATAGTGGGGTGTATACATTTAAAGATGTGTACCCCTAAAAGTTTGGAAGATCCAAACATACCCTTGGATGTTTATAAAAAAGGAAAAACTAAAAAGAAGAGGAGAAAAAAGGAAACTAGAAAAATAAATAAAAAGGATGCGGCCGAACTATCCGTAGAATCGTCGGAGCCGAGCAGCGTTCCATGTATATAGCTCAAGGGGATTATCCGATGCATTATGAAGGCGATAAGCTCCTCCTGTGAGAACTTCATCTATGATGAAGGGTCCCTCCCATCTTGGTTTGAGCTTATCCTTCTTCTTCTCTGGGAGGCGCAAAACAAGTTCGCTGACGCTATAAGTCTTGGCCCGCACTTCTCTGCTTTGGTATCGCCTAGCGTGTTGTTGATGAAATGCGGAACAGGCCCGTGCAGTATCACACTCCTCTTCAAGGCAGTCTAGGTCGTCCTGCCAATCAAGCTCGGCTTCTCTCTCTTCGTACATGCGCACTCGAGGTGAGTCATGAATAATGTCGCAGGGCAAGACATCTTTTGTGTCGTAAACCATGAAAAAGGTGTTTATCCGGTCGTTTGATTAGGCGTAGTCCGCAGCCCCCAGAGCATGGAATCGAGTTCCTCAACCCAGTGCTTATCTGACTCCCATAGGGAGCGTATCAGTTTGGGTTTAATGCCACTCATTATCAGGCCATTGGCCTGTTGAACCTGACCGTTTGTTTGAGGGTGGTAGACGGAGGCATAGTCGAGTTTAATGCCCAAGTTAGTGCACCAGTTTTTCATCTCACCGGCTGTAAAATTGGAGACATTATCAGTGATGATGCTATGCGGGACACCATAACAGTGTGCCACGCCGGATATAAAGTAGACCACTCGCCCTGCTTTAGCCGTTTTTACTGGTTTGGCCTATATCCACTCAGTGAATTTATCCACCATAACTAGTAAATATTTCTTCTTGTGGCTCCCCCCTTTAAGGGGTCCGATCATGTCTAGCCCCCAGACCATGAAAGGCCAAGTGATAGGGATTGTTCTTAAGGAAGTGGGAGGCATATGACTTTGATTGGCGAAAAGCTGATATCCCATGCAGCATTGCACAAGGGCTTGTGCGTCTGCTCGGTCCGTTGGCCAGAAGAAACCTGTTCGGAAGGCCTTGCTTATAAGGGCCCGAGCTGCGGTGTGATGGCCGCCTAGACCAGCATGTATTTCAGCCAAGTGTTGCCATCCCTCCTCTTTGGAGATGCACCTTTGGAGGACTCCAGTAGTGCTTTTCTTGTACAGTTCACCTTCATGAACTTTATAGGCTTTAGAACATCAAACTATGCGACGGGCCTCATTTTGATCATCAGGAAGCTCCTGCCTATTAAGGTAGGCCAGGAAGGGTTCGGTCCATGGAGCAATAACGACCATGATTTCATGAGCAGAGGGTATTATTTCGGTATCCGAATCCCCGATGATATCTGTATTGTGTTCGGCTGCTGGCGGCATGATCAGGTCTGGAGCGGTGTTTTCGCTCTCGTCCTGCCACACCACAGATGGCTTAAAGAGCCTTTCCATAAAGGTGTTAGGCGGGATGAGGTCGCACTTGGCGCCCATTCGAGCAAGGATGTCCGCTACCTGGTTACTGCCATGAGCGACGTGATGAAACTCAAGCCCCTTGAACCTAGCCGATATTTTTAATACGACGTTTCGATACGCCGCCATTGTTGGATCTTTTGCATCGAACTCTCCATTTATTTGGGATATTGCAAGGTTTGAATCACCGCGCACCTCTAGGAATTGTATGCCCATGGAGACAGCCATTCAGAGACCATGTAGAAGTGCCTCGTATTCGGCTACATTATTGGAGTCCGTATACATGATTTGTAGCACTCAGCGGACCATGTCCCCCGTAGGGGATGTAAAGATGACACCATCCCCCAGTCCGACTAGCATTTTAGAGCCATCGAAGTACATGATCCAGTTGGAGTATGAACTATACTCTTTAGGGAGCTCGGCTTTCGTCCACTCGGCGACGAAGTCGGCCAACACCTGAGATTTAATAGCTCGGCACGGCTTGTATGTTATTTCAAATGGTACGAGCTCAATGGCCCATTTAGCTATGCGGCCGGTGGCATCCCTGTTGTTTATAATGTCATTGATGGTACTTCGGATGCCACCGTGATCGAACACTGTTGAAAATAGTGCCGGAGTTTTCGGGATGCCATAAAGACTACATAAGCTATCTTTTGGTAGTGAGGGTATCGGGATTTGCATGGTGTAAGGACCTCCGATACGTTATACACTGGTTTCTGGATGAGGAGTTTATGCCCCTCTTCCCCTTGCTCGACGACGAGTATGGCGCTCACTACCTGGTGAGTTGCGGATATATAAAGCAACATAGGCTTGCCAAGACTTGGGGCGGCTAGGATTGGGATGCCTGCTAATAAGGTTTTTATTTCTTCCAATCTGGCTATAGCCGCATCCGTCCAGTCGAAGTTATCGGTGTGTCTAAGCAATCTATAAAGTGGTAATGCTTTTTCTCCTAATCTAGAGATGAAGAGGCTCAATGCTGCCACACACCCTGCTAGTTTTTGGACCTGCTTTAAGTCTGTTGGTATGGCCAGTTGTGACAAGGCTCAAATTTTGGCTGGGTTTGCTTCAATTCCTCTATTGGAGACAATGAACCCTAGTAGCTTTCCGGCTGGAACACCGAAGACACATTTTCTCGGATTGAGCCGTATGTCATATGCTCGGAGGTTGTCAAATGTGAGGCGGAGATCGTCCACCAAGGATTCGACGTGTTTAGTCTGGATGACCACGTCATCCACATATGCTTCCACTGTCTTGCCGATTTGTTTTTCCAAACATGTTTGAATCATGCGTTGGTAAGTGGCACCATCGTTTTTAATCCCAAAAGGCATAGTGTTGAAACAGAAGGGCCCGTACAGGGTAATAAACACCGTTGCCGCCTGGTCCAACTCCTTTATTTTAATCTGATGGTATCCGGAGTAAGCGTCTAGGAAACATAATGAGTTGTGTCCCACGGTTGCGTCAATAATCTAGTCAATGCGGGGTAACGGGAATGGGTCTTTGGGGCAAGCCTTATTGAGGTCTTTGAAATCGACACAAAGGCACCAAGACTTATCCTTCTTCGGCACCATGACCAAGTTGGCTAGCCAATCCGGATGTTTGATTTCTCTGATGAACTGAGTAGATTGGCCAGCTTCTCCCCCATTGCTTGTCGTTTGGGTTCAGAAAATCGCCGCAGCGTTTGTTTGACTGGTTTGAATCCCTTGATTAGGTTGAGGCTGTGTTCGGCCAGTCTGTGTGGGATCCCGGGCATGTCCGAAGGGTGCCAGGCAAAGATATCCCAATTTGCATGCAGGAATGCCCGTAGGGCGGCATCTACTGTCGGATCCAACTGTGCTCCAATGGATGCAGTTTTGTTAGGATCCGTCGGGTGCACTTGAAATTTAACTATTTCATCTGCTGGTTTGAAAGAGGTGGATTTGGGTCTCTTATCGAGAATCAAATCGTCCTTGTCCACCGTGGATCGCAGGGTGGTTAGTTCTTCAGCCTCAAGGGCCCCGGATAGTGCCTCAAGGGCCAAGGATGCGGTTTTGTTTTCGACGCGGA
Organism: Triticum dicoccoides; assembly: GCF_002162155.2. NCBI lineage: Eukaryota > Viridiplantae > Streptophyta > Magnoliopsida > Poales > Poaceae > Triticum > Triticum dicoccoides. Next base: position 363,056,349 of record NC_041388.1, read on the forward strand.
GTGCTTTATCCCGATCACTTGTAACTATGATTATTCCATTGGGCCCCGACATTTTAAGCTTCATGTACCCATAATGGGGTATGACTTGGAAGCATGAGAAAGCGTCCCGCCCCAAAAGGGCGAGATATTTGCTATTGAAGGGAGCTACATGGAAGAGCAACTCTTCGGATCTGTAATTCTCAGGCGTGCCAAATACTACATCAAGTTTGATTTTCCCCAAACATCGAGCTTCTTGACTAGGGATGATGCCTCGAAAGGTGGTACTACTCTGCTCGATGCATGCTCTGTCAATATGCATTTTGTCGAGCGTGTCCTCGTAGATGAGGTTAAATCCACTGCCACCGTCCAAGAGCACTTTGGTAAGTCGGAAGCGGTCCACAATTGGGTTTAATACCAAGGTGGCGGTGCTCGGACTGATCGGGCCCTTGGTTCATTGTCAGCGGTGAAACTTATTGCCGCATCATTCCATGGGCTCATTGCGGTTACTTGGTTAATTTCGGCGAGGTCGCGAGGTGCCCTTTTGCGCCGATTATTCGAAGAGAAGGTCTCGGAGACCATAAAGACAGTAAGATTGCCGTCCTCCAGAGAATGCTTCTCTGGAGTAGCGGTGGTGAGGATAGCCTCACCACTTTTAGCCACTTGCCTGAGTACCCAACATGCCCGAAGGCTATGCGTTGGTTCGGTGCTCGGCGTTGCATGTATCTGACAGGGTTTGTCAAGGAGTTCGTCAAGAACTAACCCGCATTACGCAAAGGGTTTGTTTTTCTTGCCGACGGGCTTATGATCGAATGCCTTGTAAGGGTGTACCCGTTTTGCCCAGGCAGTGCACTACTTAAAGGCAGCATGTTCCAATTGGGTTTTTAGGACTTCCATGTGCTTTCCATCGCGCAGTACTTTCATACTACATGCGATAGTTCTAGGAAACTCTGTATGCGGCAGCGGTCGAGGGCATTCCGAATTCCCTCATCGATGAAATTGTGATGAAAAACCGAGACCGCATCATCATTGCAGCAATCTTTAATCTTGTTTTTGATAAGTAGAAATCTGGCCCAAAAGTGATGGACCGTTTCCTGAGGTTGCTGCTGTACATACCTCAGGTCGTATATGTCTGGAGGACCTGAATTGTTTGGAGAGTATTGATTGTGGTGGGCGGGTGGGCTAAAATTTGAATCCTGGCCCAAAATTGTGTTTGGAGCTTGTAAAATCTCTGAGGTCATTGGTCCGGGTCCGGGAAGATCCAAGTGCTCCCTGATGTCTACTACGCAACCTTCTTCTTGTAGACTCGTGTTGGGCCTCCAAGCGCAGAGTTTTGTAGGATAGTAGCAAATTTCCCTCAAGTGGATGACCTAAGATTTATCAATCCGTGGGAGGCGTAGGATGAAGATGGTCTCTCTCAAACAACCCTGCAACCAAATAACAAAGAGTCGCTTGTGTCCCCAATACACCCAATACAACGGTAAATTGTATAGGTGCACTAGTTCGGTGAAGAGATGGTGATGCAAGTGCAATATGGATGGTAGATATAGGTTTTTGTAATATGAAAATATAAAAACAGCAAGGTAACTAATAACAAAAGTGAGTGAAAATGGTATTGCAATGCTTGGAAACAAGGCCTAGGGCTCATACTTTCACTAGTGCAAATTCTCTCAACAATGATAACATAATTAGATCATATAACAATCCCTCAACGTGCAACAAAGTGTCGGTGCAACAAACCCCGGTTATGTTGCCCAATTGTGCACAGGCACAAGATCAAGATTGGAGCACCAGCTTAAGTCAGAGGTTGAAGAACCAAGAGACTTGAAGAATCAACATGCAGCTTAGAGAGATCGAGATCGATCCAAAGGAACAGAATATCGGCAAGAGAAGGGCCTCCCTCGCCGGGCAGGCAAGCATAGCAAGGGGCGAGGCCACCACCAGAAGCAAGCAACCAAGGCTCCCCGGCAGCGCTTGCCGGGGCTTGCGGGGCCTGAACCACCCCGCCAACCGCGCAAGTGCGACCCATGTCGTCAATCAATGCGGTGTCAAGCCGCAAGGTGATTAAGTGGTAGCATTTGCCACATGATAGCCATCTCCTACGGAAGAAACCCACAGGTGACACCCATCCAGCGACGTGTCAAGAGAACAGGTGCGGAGCTGGCGAGATAAGCCCGGCAGGCCTTGCCAGGCAGCTAGTGATGTGACACTGAGCGGTGCACCTGCCAGCCCGCAGAGTTAGGTATGATAGCACTGTTTACTATCATATCAGTGGGTAATGACTGTTTTGCCACTGTGGTGACCCCTTAATCTATAAAAGGAGGCCCATGGCATTCGTATGAGGGGGTTGCAGGGTTGAAAACTTGACAAACCCAAGCCACCATACGCTTGTGGTCACCGTAGCCCTGAGGCATACCTTGCCGGGCAAGTGTACCACGCACCACCACGTTCATTTCCACCATCAATCGACCAAAGTAGGAGTAGGGTCTTACGCCTCACGGTGGCCCGAACCTAGGTAAATTGCTTGTGTGCTCTCTACCATGCTGCCGTGCCTTGGTCTGCTCTTTGTAAAACGTGGCGTCACCCGCCGAACCAGCAAGGGGCCGCCTGGTCCCATGGGTGGCTGCGGATATCCCGCGACATCTTTGGTGCGCCAGGTAGGGGGCTCGCTTGTGCGAACCTGAAAGCATGCGCAGTGCGTCACCTTCATCACCATCTTCATCTTTGATGACGCCATCGACCATGGCGCCCAAGAAGAAGAACTTCGGCCTTTCGTCCCAGCCATCTACCTCGAAGGCTCCACCGTCCGCGGCCTCAGATGCCGCGGGGTATGTGGGGACAAGTGAGGACGTGAGTGCTGCTGGGGGCGTGGCAGGAGCAGGTGGTTCCATCACCACTTCCCCCGCGGCCGACACGGGGGCTGAAGGCGTCGGAGGAGAACAACTTCAGCAGCATGTCGACGGTCAAGCTCCGAAAGGTATGGACGGGAGGGTGACTCTACTTACATTCCCTCCTCCCACCGATGGGCGCGGCCACAGCAACGGCGCTCGGTCCGGGATGAGCCACCGCCCTCCGTCCGTCCCTGCCACGGGGGCGGTCATGACACGTGTGTCTCCTCCTGGGCGAGCCGACCCAACCAGTGCACTCGACGAAGCCGCGGACACTCGAGCGTCATCACGGCGTGACCCCACTCCCCAGGTGGCCGCCCCACCGCAGCACGGGCACGCCACCGCCGCCACTGCCGCGGGCACCATCAGGAGCCAGGCGACGGTGCGGTCGAGGTCATCAACTTCCATGCCAGGCACAACCGCGGAGGCAATGGCGTGTGCCCAGCTGCTACTAAGGTTCTCGCCAACAGCCGAGCAAATGGATGAATGGTGTGCCACCATCCAGAGTCTGCTCGGTTTCGCTGAGGCTGTGGGCTCGCGGTGCACCGGCCCGCCACGACCTCCCCAAGTGACGACGACTGCTCGTACTGCTGGCTGAACGGAGGAGGCTGTCCCTACCATACAATCCCCACCACGGCAGTAGGCGCGGGCGCAGCAAGATCAAGATCCCGACGATGTATCGATGGCCTCTTCCGACCCTCGAGCACGTCCGGGCCAATGGCAAACCCCGGAGGATAGGTGGCGGGGAGACGCGCGCGTCGTCGTGGGACGGCCTCTCGACGACCCCCACCAGACCGACGGGTGCGGCGACCTCAATGTTGATGAGCCTGCATTTAGTGTTGGCGGGTGCCTACCTTTCAAAGTCGGCTGCCCTGCCTTTACACACGAGTTGCGGCAAGTCCGTTGGCCATCCGTCCGCACGTTCAAGCCGGAGATACCCGAGAAGTACGAAGGGAGAATGAACCCGACAGAGTTCCCGAGCATCTACACCATCGCTATTCAGGCTGCCCCGGGGAAGATACGAGAAGGTGTTCGCCAACTACTTCCTATTGGCTCTCAAGTCCAACGTGAGATCTTGGCTCATGCACCTGCCGGAGAACTCCATTTCATCATGGGTAGACCTGTGCCACGAGTTCATCGGTGCCTTCACCAGTGCCCACTAGGAGCCCGGCAGGCCCAGCGACCTACAACTTCTCCAGCAGAAGGAAGGAGAAACTCTCCATAAGTATTTACAAAGATTCAGTAAAGTCCATAGGAATATTCTATATATCCATCCCACAGCTGTTATAGCAGCCTTCTAGTCCAATGTGCGCAACCGTCACATTCATTCTAAGATGAATGTGCGGTTTCCCAAGACTGTGAAGGAGCTGTACACACTAGTGGATAAGTGTGCTAGGATGGAGGAAGGAAGTTGCCCAGGGAGGAGGATTGCATCAATGTTGATTCATAGGAAGGAGATGAATCAACCAGTCAAAGAAAGGGCAACAAGAAGCCAAGAGATAAGACAATGATGACTGTGGAAGGTTCTGGCACACCTAGTACCGACAAGAAGGCCAAGGCTGAGGCTCTGTCACACCCTAGCTAGTTCATGCATTAGAGTGATAGCATCATGTCTAAATTCTCCCAGAAAGATGAAATGGGGATAACAGAACCCCCAACACCCTCTTAAACCAACTAGGGTATACTAAAATTGGTTTCAATGAAGCCAAAATGCCCTTCACAAAATGTTCATCATTTCTGGATTGGGCTAAAACCCCTGGCAAAAATGGTGCACTCTTTTCTAGGACATTCTGGATTTTTTGAATTAAATCATAAGTATTTGAATTTGGGCATTTAAATACTATAAAATATTTTAAATGCTCAAATAATTCTGGAAATAAGTGTGGGCTGTTGGAAATAATCTAAACAGAACCTATGATTATTTTCAGGATTTTTGTAAGTGCCTAACTACTTTTAATAAAGCCCTAAAGTTACAGAAAAATAGAAAAAGAAAACAAAACAGAAAAAGAGAGAGAGAAAGGCCAGAGGCCACTTACCTGGCTGGCCCGGCCCATCTGGCCTGTGCCAGTCATCACCTACCTCTGCCAGTAGGCAGAGGAGGGACACCGCGACGCTGCCGAGCTCGTCACGCCACCTCCCTGCCTGCCTGCCGTCGCCCGCACCAGCGCAACGCCTCGAAACGCCTCCGGCGGCGCCGCCCTGACCCCCTGGACACCTCACTCCTCCCCCTGCTCTCTCCCTCGCTCCCCCGAAGCCATGACCGTCTTGCCGCCGCCGTCTTGCCGCCGTAGCCATAGCCACCGTTGTCCCCGTGCCACCCCACCATGTCCACGAGCTCCACCGCATCTCCCTCGACCTCCTCGACGAGCCACGAGGCCTCGGACGCGCTGCAACGCCGCCACCGCTGCCGTTCCCCTCATCAGCCACCGGAGATCGTCGCCGATGATTCGCCGCCTCCCGAGCTTCCCCGAGCCCGCTTCGACGACCGCTGCACTCGCCGTGAGCTCCTCTTTCTTCTCCCCCTAGCCACGTCGCTCGAGCTGCCCCCTAACCCCATTGGCCATCACGGCCGAGAGCTCGGCTCCACCGGCCATGTCGCCGCTGTGGCCACAGACGTGTAAGCTCGAATCCGAGCGCGTCACCACACTCACCACGTCCCCAGGAACCCAACGCACCACCCCACATGCCTCGCCGTGCCCCGTAGCCTCGGGTTCATCTTCACCCAAGCTCCGGCGACCGCCAAGGTCGTCACCGGCGTTGTTCCCGGCCTCCCCGAGCTCCACTTCCACCACCAAACGACGCGGCTCGCTTCCAGCTACCCGTAGATGGTCTCAGCCGCCTGTTTGGTCGCCGGAGACGCAAACCCGAGCCCCTCCGCCGTGTCTGTCGTCGCCGGCGTCAAGCCGCCAGTGAGTTGACCATGTTTGACCCGTGTGGGCCCAGGTTGACTCCCCCCTGAGCCTATGACAGGTGGGCCGGCCTGTTAATTAGGTTAGGATTAGTGCTAACTAATTTTAGTTAGTTTAGGTCACTGACATGCGGGCCCAGGCCCCATTGACAGTTAGTTAGTATTAACTTAATTAGGTTAGTTAGCTGAGACACTGACAGATGGGGCCCACCAGTCAGGTTTGACCTAGGCTGGCGCCTTTGACTCGTTGACGTCACAGTGATGCAGTGCTGACGCAGTTATTTAATTTCTGGATTTATTTTTATATAGGAAATTCCAAAAAATAGCCAAAACTTCTAAAAATCATAGAAAATCAACCATAGCTCCAAATCAAACAAATTATATATGAAAAATGATCAGAAAAATTCAATCTTTCCATCTGTAATGGTTTCATGCATGAAAAAGCAATTTAAAATTGCTGTTTAGGTGAAACAAGCTAATACACTTATTATGCATAAGAACTTAAGCTTTCATTTGAATCTTTGATTCAAATGGACCCATTTCAACTTGTTTCACATTGCATTAGGCAGGACACATCATTTTGCCATGTCATAGAATGCATCATATTGTTGCATATTGCCATGTGTTGATTATATTCTGTGTGTATTTCGTGGTAGGTTCTGCCTCCGAGGATATCTCCGAGTATCCAACTGAAGGGCAGTACCCTACTACCACTCCATCAGGCAAGCAGCCCCATTGATCATATCGATACAATCCCATGTTCTCGCTTCTGCTCTCACTTACTGCATTAAGACAACAACGTTTCAAACTGCTGTGTGCTACGGTAGTTGAACCCTTATCCTCTACATGACCTGTCATTGCCACAGTAACTAGATGAAACCCACTAGCATGTGTAGGAGTTGATTGAGCCATGTTTGTGTTTCCTACCTTGCTATGCCTGCTATGCTTAGAGTTGTGTCAGGTCTGGTTCATCCGGGTGATGGGCTAGAGTGAAAGGAGTATGTCAGTAATGTGAGGGATGTGTTGAACATGATTTGGTAAAGGTATCGATGAGAGGCCATGTAGGAGTACATGGTGGGTTGTTTCATTGAGGCCGTCCCTAAGAACTAAGATCTGTATGTGTGATTTAAGAATCAGCTACTACCATAAATTAGGCCCGAAACCAATGGACCGTCTCGGCTTCTTAATCACCCTAGTACTCTGTCCAGGAGTTGCAATTAGTTTCTGGTGTTTGTAGGTTATGTGTTGGCGGCCGTGCGTAGCACTGACCCTAGGGGTGGGCTATGATGCGGTAGATACACCATGGCATGGTGTACTGAGTCACCCGTTTGGTGTCTCGGGAACCCTGTTCACATCATTCGGGGCCGTATGTGGAAACCTCGGCCGGACTCCCTGCGGATGGAACCTGGATAGGCGATAAACCTAGACTAGATACTTGAGTGTTTAGGTAGGCCGTGGCCGACACCCTCGTTGGGCTTCCGCTTGAAGGTTGTCGAGTACATGTCGTGTAAATGACGGTAAGTGGTGAGAGCGTGTATGAAGAAGTACTCCCCTGCAGGGTCAACATCATCTATTCGAATAGCCGTGTCCGCGGTAAGTGACTACTTGGTTGCCTATACAGTTCATAGACAAGTTAATGGTTACTACTAAAAGACTCAAGATAAGTGTGAGTACCGAGGATGGCCCTGTCGTAGGATGACGAGGGAGGATCCCAGGTGGAGTATTGTGTTGGTGATTAGTGGACTCGTGTGCGAAAACTATTTTACTAGTGGTGTCTCGTAGGATAGCTTAGCCAAGAGTCAAAGCTGGCTTGTTGCAATAACTCCACCACCTTCTTGAGAATGAGCATGTATAGTAGGTTCTGATGTAAGACTTGCTGAGTACCTTTGTACTCATGTTTGCTTTAATTACTGTTTTCAGATGACAACACCGCCCCCTCCAAAGGGTTTTATGTAGTTCTCGACGTCGATGAGTAACTTGCCACCGAGGTGGTGATCCTGGCCATGGAGGGCCTTATGTAGATAGACAGGCTTCGAGAAGCCTTCTTTCTATGTAGTGTCTGTACTTAGACTATTTGCTTCCGCATGTGCTTGTATGCTTGTATGACTTGAGTGCCGGGTCATGTGACCCCTACCTGTATGAACATGTTATGTATGGCTCTCTGGAGCCTTTAAATAAAGTACTTGAGTTGTAGAGTTTTGTTGTGATGCCATGTTGTATTTGCACATATCGAGCATATTGTGTGCATGATTGAAATGCTTGGTATGTGTGGGATCCGACAATCTAGTTGTTTATCCTTGGCAGCCTCTCTTATGGGGAAATGTAGTCTAGTGCTCCTTGAGACATAGTAGTCTGCTACAGCCCGGTTCACCGGATTCCTGCTAGCCCAACACTACTGCTCAGGACACTTGACTGTCCGGCATGTGTTTCACTTCGTTCCTATGTCTGTCCCTTCGGGGAAATGTTACGCCGGAGTCCTGCCTAGCCTGCTATAGCCCGGGTTCCCCGGAGTCCTGTTAGCCCAGTGCTACAGCCCGGATTCACTCACTGATGACTGACATGCTCGATGTGATTCATGTATGTCTGTCCCCATAGGTCCGTGCCGCTTTGGGTTCACGACTAGCCATGTCGGCCCGTGTTCTCTATCATATGGATGCTAGCGACACTATCATATACGTGAGCCAAAAGGCGCAAACGTTCCTAGGCCATGGTAAGGCGACACCCGTGGGAATACCGTGCGTGAGGCCGCAATGTGATATGAGGTGTTACCGGCTAGATCGATGTGACTTGGAATCGGGGTCCTGACAGCGTTGGCATCAGAGCTGGACTGCCTGTAGGTTCATTGAGCCAAACTGGTCGATGTCGAGTCTAGAAATGCTTTAGTTATATGTAGGGGAATTGATTGTGGGAGGGAACGTAAGGCTCTTTTACTCCTTTACCTTATGCCCTCTGATCTTATTCATTCTCTTCTCATTCTACGTGGGTTGAGGACTAGGCTCTCTTCTTTCTATCAGGTTCACGTGTTACTAATCCGTAGTAGCTTATAGGATTGTTGTTACAAGCCTCAGTACAGTTTCTACTACTTTTAGTATGTTGCCAGTTGAATCAGAACCTTGATATGATGTTGTTGAGTGGTATTGCAAACTGTTGTGGATGTCTCAAATCTTTTTCTGAGCATTTACAACCGTTATGCTGTCCGATTTCCCCTAGAAAATTCTAATTCCTTTGCATTATTCTGTGCTTTCAGATGTCCACCCGTTCGCAGAACCAAGTGGTTCTCCTGACCCGGTGCCTCGATGTGCCCGGCCACACGGCCATGTTGGTTCGAGTGATGGTCGAGTAAGGTTATCGGTGGTATCCGGAATATACCATCGATGAGCAGTTCAGAGACTTCAACCAGAGCCAGTACATTTGTACCGTCAGGATATATCCCTCTAATCCTGGAGCCACTGAACCCCTTCACTGTTCCTATGGACTTGGGGTCACTATTGAGATGTCTGTGCAGGATGCAGCCTATTCAATGATGACTATCATTCAAGCCAGGATTGCCTTGCTTCAGAACACTGACTTCCGTTACATGCCAGCCTCACTTCCTAGAGCACAGGGGTACTACCAGGCTTTGTACTATGACTCTACACATGAGGAGTCACTACTCCGCACCACTGCCGAGATGCTCGAGGATAAGGACCGCGAAAATCGCGCCTTGCGTATGGAGCTTTTCCACACTCGTTCTGATCATTGGGCCACTTTGACTCGGTTTGCACTTGCGGTGCAGGCAGGATACATGGACATGAGGGACCTGTACCCTGTGCGGTCTATATTGCCAGATTGTATGGAGTGGCGCGATGTAGGAGGCATCACCCCTCCTCGAGGTCCCCGTTTGCCACCACCTGCGGGACCGAGGCCACAACCGAGTCCCTATGGTCCACAGGCTCCGCAGGACCGTTTGTTTCCAGATGATCATGTTCCACTTCCAGGCTTTGGTGGCGACTTCTATGAGGATTACTACAGAGCCGTCTGAGCTAGTAGTAGTTTCACTAGTATTGTAATAGTTGTATTCTCCACAGTCCTGCGTGACCGTGGGATATGACTTGGTGTGTATCACGCTCCAGAGGTGTAGAAAAATAATGTATAGGAGCTTGGAATGCCTCCAATGAGATGTAATGTCTTTCACCGTAGTTGTACTCTAGCCTGGGCTTGTACTAAACTATGTACGGTGTGTATCACCAATGGTATATATATAGCAGCTTCTATATTACCATGTCGTGCAATGAACATCTTAGCATTCCATGTTATCCATTACATTCTGCACTTCCTTGCTAAGTTTGTGCCATCCTTATCTAAACCGTTGTCTTGTTTTCTCCTAGGATGGTCAACACCCGCAGCAACCCTGCTGCCCCGGAGCAGGGGGAAGCCAGTGCAGCCAGGGGTGAAAATCTGCCTCACCCGCCTTCTCTGGCCGAAGTTATGCTGGAGGCAGAAAGAAACAAGCGTGAGACTAACCGCTTGCTGGAGCGGATTGAGCAGAACACTGCACGCCATCAGCGAAATGACTTGGTGTCAATCAATGACTTCATCAAGTTGTACCCACCAAAGTTTAATCATTCCGTCGAGCCCCTCGACGCGGATGACTGGCTCCACAGCATCACACAAAAGCTACGCTCTGTCAATGTAGTCGAAGCTGATAAGGTTACCTATGCTGCCTATCACCTCGAAGGCCCTGCTAGCCTTTGGTGGGAAAACTTTGAGGCTATGCGCCCGGTCGGCCAAATCACTACTTGGGCTGAATTCAATGAGGCTTTCTATGAGCATCACATCCTGAAAGGTCTCATAGATCGCAAGAGGGAAGAGTTCTGCAATTTCACCCAAGGAAGACTGACTGTGGATGCATATAGTCGTGAATTTGGGAATCTGGCACGATATGCTCCTTAAGAGGTATCCACCGACGCTAAGAAGCAGGCAAGGTTCCGCAAGGGACTTAGCCCTGAGCTTCGCCGCGATCTTCGTCTGCACGAGTGCACCTCCTTTCAGAAGTTGGTCAATAAAGCCATCAATGCTGAGACAGGCCAGTCTGACTATGACGCTTCACGCAAGCACTCTCGTGATTTTGGTTCTTCATCCGGCTCGGGATCTCAGAAGCGCCGGGTGTGGATTCCAAGCACGGCACTGCCACCCAGGTTCATTCCGAGGCCATCCTTTGAGGCGCCTCGCCCCAACCAACAGTTTGCACCGTCCAAGCCCTATGGTGGCCCCGCTGCTAATGCTGCTCCACGCCCCAATGTTGTGACATGTTTCACGTGTGGTGAGCCGGGTCACTACAGTCGAGAGTGTCCCCAGAACAACAACCCCAATCAGTCTGGAAAGTCCGTTGGCCGTGGTAAGCCAGCGGGAAAGACATTCTACGCCAAGCCAGCCACCACTGTACGTGGCCATGTCAACTATGTCTCAGCTGACGAGGTGCATGAGGATCCTAACGTCGTCCTTGGTACGCTCCTGGTTAATTGCCATCCAGCATCTGTTCTTTTCGATACTGGCGCATCTCATTCATTCATATCTGAGAACTATGCTCGATTGCATAACACGACATTCTGTGACATGCCCACTTCCATGGTAATTCAAACTCCGGGTTCCAAATGGCAAACTTCTAGAGTAAGCCATGAGAACGAAATTCTTGTCGATAGACTTGTCGTCCTTGCATATTTAATAGCTCCCAAGTCCTCGGACATAAACATCATCTTGGGTATGGACTGGATGTCAGCTCATTATGCTAAGATTGATTGTGCTACTAGAACCGTTCAACTTACTCACCCATCGGGCAAGACAGTCAATGTCTTAACTCGAGTGGCCAAGCGCTAGCTTTACTCCCTAAATGCCAACCCCCTTCCAGACCTTGAAGATATTCCGGTAGTCCGGGACTTTCCGGATGTCTTTCCAGAAGAACTGCCAGGTGTTCCACCTGACAGGGATGTCGAGTTCATGATAGACCTTGTTCCAGGAACCATCCCAATTTCTAGGAGACCTTATAAGATGGCACCCTTAGAACTAGCCGAGCTTAAGAACCAACTCGATGAGTCCTTGAAAAAGGGTTTCATCCGTCCTAGTTCCTCTCCTTGGGCTTGCCCCGTCCTCTTCGTCAAGAAGAAGGATGGAACAGATCGGATGGTTGTAGATTACCGACCTATCAACTTGGTCACTATCAAGAACAAGTATCCGCTTCCCAGGATCAACGATCTGTATGATCAGCTCGCTGGATCCTCAATCTTTTCCAAGATGGACTTGAGGTTGGGCTACCATCAAATCAAAATCAGAAACGGGGACATTCCCAAAACGGCCTTTGTTACTCGTTATGGCCAATACGAGCACACCATCATGTCCTTCGGTTTAACCAATGCCCCAGCCACTTTCTCTCGGTTAATGAACTCAGTCTTCATGGAGTATTTGGATAAATTCTTCGTAGTATACCTCGATGACATACTCATCTACTCCAAGAATGAAGAGGAACATGCCGAACATCTAAGGCTGGTATTGACGAAACTTCGAGAGCATCGCCTTTATGCCAAATTCTCCAAGTGTGAATTTTGGTTGCCAGAAGTGACCTATCTAGGCCATGTAATCTCTGGTAAGGGTATTGCTATCAATCCCGAGCGAGTTCAAGCCATCCTTGATTGGACCCCACCTGAGACGGTCAAGCAAGTTCGGAGCTTCCTTGGCTTAGCGAGCTATTGCCGCCGCTTCATCGAGAATTTCTCCAAGGTTGCTAAACCTCTAACTAAACTCCTCAAGAAAGATAAAAAGTTCGAGTGGACCCCACAGTGCGAGTTCAGCTTTCAGGAACTGAAAAGACGCCTGACATCTGCTCCTGTACTGGTACCACCAGATTTCTCCAAGGACTTTATTATCTATTGCGACACCTCGCGACAAGGACTAGGTTGCATACTCATGCAAGATCGTTAGGTAATTGCCTATGCTTCACGGCAATTACACCCACATGAGGAAAATTATCCCACACATGATCTAGAGCTTGCAGCTGTAGTCCATGCACTTAAAACTTGGCGACATTACCTTCTCGGTAATCGTTGCGAGATCTTCACTGATCACCAAAGTTTGAAATATATCTTCACCCAACCGGATTTGAATCTCAGGCAAAGATGTTGGGTCGAGTTGATCTCGGATTACGACTTAGGAATAACTTACACCCCGGGCAAAGCCAATGCCATGGCTGATGCGCTAAGTCGTAAATCTTATTGTAACAACCTGATGTTACAACAAAGCCAACCACTTCTCCACGAGGAATTTCGTAAGCTTAATCTTCACATTGTTCCTCAAGGATTCCTATCCACCCTCGTGGCGAAACCTACCCTTACGGATCAGATCATCAAGGCACAGAAGGTAGATCCAGGAATCTCCCGTGTTAAGAGAAACATTAAGAAAGGAGTCGCGAATTGTTTCTCCGTTGATGATCAAGGTGTCGTATACTTTGGAAACCGCTTAGTGGTTCCCAAGGCACAAAACCTGAGGCGGCTGATCCTTAAGGAAGCTCATGAATCCCCTTTCACCATTCATCCCGGTAGTACTAAAATGTATCAAGACCTACGCCAGAGGTTTTCGTGGACTAGGATGAAGAGAGAAATTGCTCAATATATTGCTAGTTGCGACGTCTATCGTCGTGTTAAAGCAGAGCATCAACGGCCTGCTGGCACCCTTCAACCTTTGGCTATTCCTGAGTGGAAATGGGATAAAATCAGTATGGATTTCATTACTGGGTTTCCCAGGACCAAGAGAGGGAATAATGCTATCTTCGTCGTGATCGATCGTCTTTCCAAAGTAGCCCATTTCCTACCTATTCGTGAGAGTATCACCGCTAGCCAGCTAGCTGATTTATACATCTCCCGAATAGTGTCTCTTCATGGTGTCCCATTGGAAATTAACTCAGACCGTGGGAGTCTCTTCACCTCTCGATTTTGGGAAAGTTTACAAAATGCTATGGGAACTCGTCTCTCTTTTAGCACCGCCTTCCACCCTCAATCAAGTGGTCAAGTAGAGCGAGTCAATCAAATTCTGGAAGATATGCTCCGAGCTTCTGTCATCTCATTCGAAATGGGTTGGGAGAAATGCCTTCCATTCGCGGAGTTTGCTTATAACAATACTTATCAAGCTAGCTTGGGCAAAGCTCCTTTCGAAGTTCTCTATGGTCAAAAGTGTCGAACGCCTCTTAACTAGTCAGAAACCGGGGAAAGACAACTCTTTGGCCCGGATATGATTCAGGAAGCAGAAGAGCAGGTTCGCGTTATTCGTGAGAAATTGAAAACAGCCCAATCTCGTCATAAGAGCCAATATGATCGTAAACATAATCTCATGACTTATGAAGTCAGCGAGAAGGCTTACCTTTGGGTTACTCCGTTAAAGGGAACCCATCGTTTCGGTATCAAAGGCAAATTGGCCCCTCGTTACATTGGACCCTTTCACATTCTTGCCAAACGAGGAGAAGTTGCCTACCAATTGGAACTACCTCCGCATCTTTCCAGAGTTCACGATGTCTTCCACGTTTCTCAACTCAGGCATTGCTTCGCGGATCCTATCCGTGGAGTGGACCATGAAACGCTTGATCTACAAGATAATCTCTCATATCGGGAATATCCCGTTCGTATCCTTGATCAAGCCGAGCGTACCACTCGACGCCATAACATCAAGTTTCTCAAGGTTCAATGGTCACACCATTCCGAGAAAGAAGCCACTTGGGAAAGGGAGGATCGTCTTCGACTCGAGTACCCCACCTTCTTCCCAACAGATCCTAAATCTCGGGACGTGATTCTGTTGAGTGGGGGTGAGTTGTCACACCCTAGCTAGTTCATGCATTAGAGTGATAGCATCATGTCTAAATTCTCCCAGAAAGATGAAATGGGGATAATAGAACCCCCAGCACCCCCTTAAACCAACTAGGGTTTAATAAAATTGGTTTCAATGAACCCAAAATGCCCTTCACAAAATGTTCATCATTTCTGGATTGGGCTAAAACCCCTGGCAAAAATGGTGCACTCTTTTCTAGGACATTCTGGATTTTTTGAATTAAATCATAAGAATTTGAATTTGGGCATTTAAATACTATAAAATATTTTAAATGCTAAATAATTCTGGAAATAAGTGTGGGCTGTTGGAAATAATCTAAACAGAGCCTATGATTATTTTCAGGATTTTTGTAAGTGCCTAACTACTTTTAATAAAGCCCTAAAGTTACAGAAAAATAGAAATAGAAAACAAAATAGAAAGAGAGAGAGAGAAAGACGAGAGGCCACTTAACTGGCTGGCCCGGCCCATCTGGCCTGTGCCAGTCATCACCAACCTGTGCCAGTAGGCAGAGGAGGGACACCGCGACACCGCCGAGCTCGCCACGCCACCTCCCCGCCTGCCTGCCGTCGCCCGCACCAGCGCAACGCCTCGAAACGCCTCCGCGGCGCCACCCCGACCCCCTGGACACCTCACTCCTCCCCCCGCTCTCTCCCTCACTCCCCCGAAGCCATGGCTGACGTAGTCGCCGCCGTCTTGCCACCGTAGCCGTAGCCACCATTGTCCCCATGCCACCCACCGTGTCCACAAGCTCCTCCGCATCTCCCTCGACCTCCTGGACGAGCCACGAGGCCTCGGACGCGCTGCAACGCTGCCATCGCTGCCGTTCCCGTCGTCGGCCACCGGAGATCGTCATCAACGATTCACCGCCTCCTGAGCTTCCCCGAGCCCGCTTCGACGACCGCTGCACTCGCCGTGAGCTCCTCTTTCTTCTCCCCCTAGCCACGTCGCTCGAGCTGCCCCCTAACCCCGTTGGCCATCATGGCCGAGAGCTCGGCTCCGCCGGCCAAGTCGCTGCCGTGGCCACAGACGTGTAAGCTCGAATCCGAGCGCGTCACCGCGCTCACCACGTCCCCAGGAACCCAACACACCACCCCACATGCCTCTCCGTGCCCCGTAGCCTCGGGTTCATCTTCACCCGAGCTCCGGCGAGCACCAAGGTCGTCGCCGGCGTCGTTCCTGGCGTCCTCGAGCTCTACTTCCACCACCAAACGACGCGGCTCGCTTCCAGCTCCTCGTAGATGGTCTCAGCCGCCCGTTTGGTCGCCGGAGACGCAAACCCGAGCCTATGATAGGTGGGGCACTCTTTTCTAGGACATTCTGGATTTTTTGAATTAAATCATAAGTATTTGAATTTGGGCATTTAAATACTATAAAATATTTTAAATGCTCAAATAATTTTGGAAATAAGTGTGGGCTATTGGAAATAATCTAAACAGAGCCTATGATTATTTTCAGGATTTTTGTATGTGCCTAACCACTTTTAATAAAGCCCTAAAGTTACAGAAAAATAGAAAAAGAAAACAAAAAAAAGAGAGAAAGAGAAAGGCCAGAGGCCACTTACCTGGCTGGCCCGGCCCATCTGGCGTGTGCCAGTCATCACCTACCTCTGCCAGTAGGCAGAGGAGGGACACCGCGACGCCGCCGAGCTCGCCACGCCACTTCCCTGCCTGCCTGCCGTCGCCCGCGCCAGCGCAATGCCTCGAAACGCCTCCGCGGCGCCGCCCCGACCCCCTAGACACCTCACTCCTGCCCCTTGCTCTCTCCCTCGCTCCCCCGAAGCCATGACCGACGCAGCCGCCGCCGTCTTGCCGCCGTAGCCATAGCCACCGTTGTCCCCGTGCCACCCCACCGTGTCCACGAGCTCCACCACATCTCCCTCGACCTCCTCGACGAGCCATGAGGCCTCGGACGCGCTGCAATGCCGCCACCACTGCCGTTCCCCTCGTCGGCCACCTGAGATCGTCGCCGACGATTCGCCGCCTCCCGAGCTTCCCCGAGCCCGCTTCAACGACCGCTGCACTCGCCGTGAGCTCTTCTTTATTCTTCCCCTAGCCACGTCGCTCGAGCTACCCCCTAACCCCATTGGCCATCACGGCTGAGAGCTCGGCTCCGCCGGCCATGTCGCCGCCGTGGCCACAGACGTGTAAGCTCGAATCCGAGCGCGTCACCGCACTCACCATGTTCCCAGGAACCCAACGCACCACCCCACATGCCTCGTCGTGCCCCGTAGCCTCGGGTTCATCTTCACCCAAGCTCCGGCGACCACCAAGGTCGTCGCCGGCGTCGTTCCCGGCCTCCCCGAGCTCCACTTCCACCAAACGACGCGGCTCGCTTCCAGCTCCCCGTAGATGGTCTCGGCCGCCCGTTTGGTTGCCGGAGACGCAAACCTGAGCCCCTCCGCCACGTTTGTCATCGCCGGCGTCAAGCCGCCGGTGAGTTGACTATGTTTGACCCGTGTGGGCCCAGGTTAACTCCCCCCTGAGCCTATGACAGGTGGGGCCAGCCTGTTAATTAGGTTAGGATTAGTGCTAACTAATTTTAGTTAGTTTAGGTCACTGACATGCGGGCCCAGGCCCCATTGACAGTTAGTTAGTATTAACTTAATTCTGTTAGTTAGCTGAGACACTGATAGATGGGGCCCACCAGTCAGGTTTGACCTGGGATGCCGCCTTTGACTCGCTGACGTCACAGTGATGCAGTGCTGAAGCAGTTATTTAATTTCTGGATTTATTTTTATATAGGAAATTCCAGAAAATAGCCAAAACTTCTAAAAATCATAGAAAATCAACCATAGCTCCAAATCAAACAAATTATATATGAAAAATGATCAGAAAAATTCAATCTTTCTATCTATAATGGTTTCATGCATGAAAAAACAATTTACACTGCTATTAGGTGAAACAATTTAATACACTTATTATGCATAAGAACTTAAGCTTTCATTTGAATCTTTGATTCAAATGGACCCATTTCAACTTGTTTCACATTGCATTAGGCAGGACACATCATTTTGCCATGTCATAGCATGCATCATATTGTTGCATATTGCCATGTGTTGATTATATTCTGTGTGTCTTTCGTGGTAGGTTCTGCCTCTGAGGATATCTCCGAGTATCCAACTGAAGGGCAGTACCCTACTACCACTCCATCAGGCAAGCAACCCCATTGATCATATCGATACAATCCCATGTTCTCGCTTCTGCTCTCACTTACTGCATTAAGACAACAACGTTTCAAACTGCTGTGTGCTATGGTAGTTGAACCCTTATCCTCTGCATGACCTGTCATTGCCACAGTAACTAGATGAAACCCACTAGCATGTGTAGGAGTTGATTGAGCCATGTTTGTGTTTCCTACCTTGCTATGCCTGCTATGCTTAGAGTTGTGTCAGGTCTGGTTCATCCGGGTGATGGGCTAGAGTGAAATGATTATGTCGGTAATGTGAGGGATGTGTTGAACATGATTTGGTAAAGGTATCGATGAGAGGCCATGTAGGAGTACATGGAGGGTTGTTTCATTGAGGCCGTCCCTAAGAACTGAGATTTGTATGTGTGATTTAAGAATCAGCTACTACCATACATTGGGCCGAAAACCAATGGACCCTCTCGGCTTCTTAATCACCCTAGTACTCTGTCCAGGAGTTGCAATTAGTTTCTGGTGTTTGTAGGTTATGTGTTGGTGGCCGTGCATAGCGCCGACCCTAGGGGTGGGCTATGATGCGGTAGATACACCGTGGCACGGTGTATCGAGTCACCCGTTTGGTGTCTCGGGAACCCTGTTCACATCGTTCGGGGCCGTATGTGGAAACCTCGGCCGGACTCCCTGCGGATGGAACCTGGATAGGTGATGAACCTAGACTAGAGACTTGAGTTTTTAGGTAGGCCGTGGCCGACACCCTCGTTGGGCTTCCGCTTGAAGGTTGCCGAGTACATGTCGTGTAAACAACGGTAAGTGGTGAGAGCGTGTATGAAGAAGTACACCCCTGCAGGGTTGACATCATCTATTCGAATAGCCGTGTCCGTGGTAAAGGACTACTTGGTTGCCTATACAGTTCATAGACAAGTTAATGGTTACTACTAAAAGACTCAAGGTAAGTGTGAGTACCGAGGATGGCCCTCTCATAGGATGACGAGGGAGGATCCCCGGTGGAGTATTGTGTTGGTGATTAGTGGACTCGTGTGCGAAAACTATTTTACTAGTGGTGTGTCGTAGGATAGCTTAGCCAAGAGTCAAAGCTGGCTTGCTGCAATAACTCCACCACCTTCTTGAGAATGAGCATGTATAGTAGGTTTTGATGTAAGACTTGCTGAGCACCTTTGTACTCATGTTTGCTTTAATTACCGTTTTCAGACGACAACACCGCCCCCTCCGATGGGTTTTATGTAGATCTCGACATCGATGAGTAACTTGCCACCCAGGTGGTGATCCTGGCCATGGAGGGCCTTATGTAGATAGACAGGCTTCGAGAAGCCTTCTTTCTTTCTAGTGTCTGTACTCAGACTATTTGCTTCCGCATGTGCTTGTATGCTTGTATGACTTGAGTGCCGGGTCATGTGACCCCTACCTGTATGAACATGTTATGTATGGCTCTCTGGAGCCTTTAAATAAAGTACTTGAGTTGTAGAGTTTTGTTGTGATGCCATGTTGTATTTGCACATATCGAGCATATTGTGTGCATGATTAAAATGCTTGGTATGTGTGGGATCCGACAATCTAGTTGTTTATCCTTGGCAGCCTCTCTTATGGGGAAATGTAGTCTAGTGCTCCTTGAGCCATAGTAGTCCGCTACAGCCCGGTTCACCGGAGTCCTGCTAACTCAGCACTACTGCTCAGGACACTTGACTGGCCGGCATGTGTTTCACTTTGTTCCTATGTCTATCCCTTCGGGGAAATGTCACGCGGTGACTTCCGGAGTCCTGCCTAGCCTGCTACAGCCCGGGTTCCCCGGAGTCCTGTTAGCCCAGTGCTACAACCCGGATTCACTCGCTGATGACCGACATGCTCGATGTGATTCATGTATGCCTGTCCCCATAGGTCCGTGCCGCTTTGGGTTCACGACTAGCCATGTCGGCCCGGGTTCTCTATCATATGGATGCTAGCGACACTATCATATACGTGAGCCAAAAGGCGCAAACGGTCCTGGGCTATGGTAAGGCGACACCCGTGGGAATACCGTGCGTGAGGCCGCAATGTGATATGAGGTGTTACCGGCTAGATCGATGTGACTTGGAATCGGGGTCCTGACAGCGTTGGCATCAGAGCCGGACTGCCTGTAGGTTTGTTGAGCCAAACTAGTCGATGTCGAGTCTAGAAATGCTTTAGTTATATGTAGGGGAATTGATTGTGGGAGGGAACGTAAGGCTCTTTTACTCCTTTACCTTATGCCATCTGATCTGAGTCATTCTCTTCTCATTCTATGTGGGTTAAGGACTGGGCTCTCTTCTTTCTATCAGGTTCACGTGTTACTAATCCGTAGTAGCTTATAGGATTGTTGTTACAAGCCTCAGTACAGTTTCTACTACTTTTAGTATGTTGCCAGTTGAATCAGAACCTTGATATGATGTTGTTGAGTGGTATTGCAAACTGTTGTGGATGTCTCAAATCTTTTTCTGAGCATTTACAGCCGTTATGCTGTCCGATTTCCCCTAGAAAATTCTAATGCCTTTGCATTATTCTGTGCTTTCAGATGGCCACCCGTTCGCAGAACCAAGTGGTTCGCCTGACCCGGTGCCTCGATGTGCCCGGCCACATGGCCATGTTGGTTCGAGTGATGGTCGAGTCAGGTTATCGGTGGTATCCGGAATATACCGTCGAGGAGCAGTTCAGAGACTTCAACCAGAGCCAGTACCTTTGTACCGTCAGGATATATCCCTCTTATCCTGGAGCCACTGAACCCCTTCACTGTTCCTATGGACTTGGGGTCACTATTGAGATGTCTGTGCAGGATGGAGCCTATTCAATGATGAGTATCATTCGAGCTAGGACTGCCTTGCTTCAGAACACCGACTTCCGTTGCATGCCAGCCTCACTTCCTGGAGCACAGGGGTACTACCAGGCTTTGTACTATGACTCTACACATGAGGAGTCACTACTCCGCACCACTACCGAGATGCTCGAGGATAAGGACCGTGAAAATCGGGACTTGCGTATGGAGCTTTTCCACACTCGTTCTGATCATTGGGCCACTTTGACTCGGTTTGCACCTGCGGTGCAGGCAGGATACATGGACATGAGGGCCTGTACCCTGTGTGGTCTCGATTTCCAGATTGTATGGAGTGGCGCGATGTAGGAGGCATCACCCCTCCTAGAGGTCCCCGTCTGCCACCACCTGTGGGACCGAGGCCACATCCGAGTCCCTATGGTCCGCAGGCTCCGCAGGACTATCTGTTTCCAGATGATCATGTTCCACTTCCAGGCTTTGGTGGCGACTTCTATGAGGATTACTACGGAGCCGTCTAAGCTAGTAGTAGTTTCACTAGTATTGTAATAGTTGTATTCTCCACAGTCCTGCGTGACCGTGGGATACGACTTGGTGTGTATCACGCTCCGGAGGTGTAGAAAAATAATGTATATGAGCTTGGAATGCCACCGATGAGATGTAATGTCTTTCACCGTAGTTGTACTCTAGCCCAGGCTTGTACTAAACTATGTACGGTGTGTATCACCAATGGTATATATATGGCAGCTTCTATATTACCATGTCGTGCAATGAACATCTTAGCATTCCATGTTATCCACTACATTCTGCACTTCCTTGCTAAGTTTGTGCCATCCTTATCTAAACCGTTGTCTTGTTTTCTCCTAGGATGGTCAACACCCGCAGCAACCCTGCTACCCCGGAGCAAGGGGAAGCCAGTGCATCTAGGGGTGAAAATCTGCCTCACCCGCCTTCTCTGGCCGAAGTTATGCTGGAGGCGGAAAGAAACAAGCGTGAGACTAACCGATTGCTGGAGCGGATTGAGCAGAACACTGCACGCCATCAGCGAAATGACTTGGTGTCAATCAATGATTTCATCAAGTTGTACCCACCAAAGTTTAATCATTCCGTCAAGCCCCTCGACGCGGATGACTGGCTCCGCAGCATCACACACAAGCTACGCTCTGCCAACGTAGCCGAAGCTGATAAGGTTACTTATGCTACCTATCACTTCGAAGGCCCTGCTAGCCTTTGATGGGAAAACTTTGAGGCTATGCGCCCGGTCGGTCAAATCACTACTTGGGCTGAATTTAGTGAGGCTTTTCGTGAGCATCACATCCCGGAAGGTCTCATAGATCGCAAGAGGGAAGAGTTCTGCAATTTCACCCAAGGAAGACTGACTGTGGATGCATATAGTCATGAATTTGGGAATCTGGCACGATATGCTCCTGAAGAGGTATCCACCGACGCTAAGAAGCAGGCAAGGTTCTGCAAGGGACTTAGCCCTGAGCTTCGCCGCGATCTTCGTCTGCACGAGTGCACCTCCTTTCAGAAGTTGGTCAATAAAGCCATCAGTGCTGAGACATGCCAGTTTGACTATGACGCTTCCCGCAAGCACTCTCGTGATTTTGGTTCTTCATCCGGCTCGGGATCTCAGAAGCGCCGGGTGTGGATTCCAAGCACGACACTGCCACCCAGGTTCATTCTGAGGCCATCCTTTAAGGCGCCTCGCCCCAACCAGCAGTTTGCACCGTCCAAGCCCTATGGTGGCCCCGCTGCTAATGCTGCTCCACGCCCAATGTTGTGACATATTTCAAGTGTGGAGAACCGGGTCACTACAGTCAAGAGTGTCCCTAGAACAACAACGCCAATCAGTCTGGAAAGTCCGTTGGCCGTGGTAAGCCAGCGGGAAAGGCATTCTACGCGAAGCCAACCACCACTGCACGTGGCCATGTCAACTATGTCTCAGTCGAGGAGGCGCATGAGGATCCTAACGTCGTCCTTGGTACGCTCCTTGTTAATTGCCATCCGGCATCTGTTCTTTTCGATACTGGAGCATCTCATTCATTCATATCTGAGAACTATGCTCGATTGCATAACACGACATTCTGTGACATGCCCACTTCCATGGTAATTCAAACTCTGGGTTCCAAATGGCAAACTTCTAGAGTAAGCCATGGGAACGAAGTTCTTGTCGATAGACTTGTCTTCCTTGCATCTTTAATAGCTCTCAAGTCCTCGGACATAAACATCATCTTGGGTATGGACTGGATGTCAGCTCATTATGCTAAGATTGATTGTGCTACTAGAACCGTTCAACTTACTCACCCATCGGGCAAGACAGTCAATGTCTCAACTCGAGTGGCCAAGCGCCAGCTTTACTCCCTAAATGCCAACCCCCTTCCAGACCTTGAAGATATTCCGGTAGTCCGGGACTTTCTGGATGTCTTTCCAGAAGAACTGCCAGGTGTTCCACCTGACAGGGATTTCGAGTTCGTGATAGACCTTGTTCCAGGAACCGTCCCAATTTCTAGGAGACCCTATAAGATGGCACCCTTAGAACTAGCCGAGCTTAAGAACCAACTCGATGAGTCCTTGAAAAAGGGTTTCATCCGTCCTAGTTCCTCTCCTTGGGCTAGCCCCGTCCTCTTCGTCAAGAAGAAGGATGGAACGGATCAGATGGTTGTAAATTACCGACCTGTCAACTTGGTCACTATCAAGAACAAGTATCCGCTTCCCAGGATCAATGATCTGTATGATCAGCTCGCTGGATCCTCAATCTTTTCCAAGATGGATTTGAGGTTGGGCTACCATCAAATCAAAATCAGAAACGGGGACATTCCCAAAACGGCCTTTGTTACTCGTTATGGCCAATACGAGTACACCATCATGTCCTTCGGTTTAACCAATGCCCCAGCCACTTTCTCTAGGTTAATGAACTCGGTCTTCATGGAGTATTTGGATAAATTCGTCGTAGTATACCTCGATGACATACTCATCTACTCCAAGAATGAAGAGGAACATGCCGAACATCTAAGGCTGGTATTGACGTAACTTCGAGAGCATCGCCTTTATGCCAAATTCTCCAAGTGTGAATTTTGGTTGCCAGAAGTGACCTATCTAGGCCATGTAATCTCTGGTAAGGGTATTGCTGTCAATCCTGAGCGAGTTCAAGTCGTCCTTGATTGGACCCCACCTGAGACGGTCAACCAAGTTCGGAGCTTCCTTGGCTTAGCGAGCTATTGTCGCCGCTTCGTCGAGAATTTCTCTAAGGTTGCTAAACCTCTAACTGAACTCCTCAATATAGATAAAAAGTTTGAGTGGACCCCACAGTGCGAGTTCAGCTTTCAGGAACTGAAAATACGCCTGACATCTGCTCCCGTACTGGTACCACCAGATTTCTCCAAGGACTTTATTATCTATTGCGACGCCTCGCGACAAGGACTAGGTTGCATACTCATGCAAGATCGTCAGGTAATTGCCTATGCTTCTCGGCAATTACACCCACATGAGGAAAATTATCCCACACATGATCTAGAGCTTGCAGCTGTAGTCCATGCACTTAAAACTTGGCGACATTACCTTCTCGTTAATTGTTGCGAGATCTTCACCGATCACCAAAGTTTGAAATATATGTTCACCCAACCGGATTTGAATCTCAGGCAAAGACGTTGGGTCGAGTTGATCTCGGATTACGACTTAGGAATAACTTACACCCCGGGCAAAGCCAATGTCATGGCTGATGCGCTAAGTCGTAAATCTTATTGTAACAACCTAATGTTACAACAGAGTCAACCACTTCTCCACGAGGAATTTCGTAAGCTTAATCTTCACATTGTTCCTCAAGGATTCCTATCCAACCTGGTGGCGAAACCTACCCTTACGAATCAGATCATCAAGGCATAGAAGGTAGATCCGGGAATCTCCCGTATTAAGAGAAACATTAAGAAAGGAGTCGCGAATTGTTTCTCCGTTGATGATCAAGGTCTCGTATACTTTGGAAACCGCTTAGTGGTTCCCAAGGCACGAAACCTGAGGCGGCTGATCCTTAAGTAAGCTCATGAATTCCCTTTCACCATTCATCCCGATAGTACTAAAATGTATCAAGACCTACGCCAGAGGTTTTCGTGGACTAGGATGAAGAGAGAAATTGCTCAATATATTGCTAGTTGTGACATCTGTCGTCGTGTTAAAGCAGAGCATCAACGTCCTGCTGGCACCCTTCAACCTTTGGCTATTCCTGAGTGGAAATGGGATAAAATAAGTATGGATTTCATTACTGGGTTTCCCAGGACCAAGAGAGGGAATAATGCTATCTTCGTCGTGATCGATCGTCTTTCCGAAGTAGCCCATTTCCTACCTGTTCGTGAGAGTATCACCGCTAGGCAGCTAGCTGATTTATACATATCCCGGATAGTGTCTCTTCATGGTGTCCCATTGGAAATTAACTCAGACTGTGGGAGTCTCTTCACCTCTCGATTTTGGGAAAGTTTCCAAAATGGTATGGTAACTCGTCTCTCTTTTAGCACCGCCTTCCACCCTAAATCAAGTGGTCAAGTAGAGTGAGTCAATCAAATTCTAGAAGATATGCTCCGAGCTTCTGTCATCTCATTCGGAATGGGTTGGGAGAAATGCCTTCCATTCGCAGAGTTTGCTTATAACAATACTTATCAAGCTAGCTTGGGCAAAGCTCCTTTCAAAGTTCTCTATGGACGAAAGTGTCGAACGCCTCTTAACTAGTCAGAAACTGGGGAAAGACAACTCTTTGGCCCGGATATGATTCAGGAAGCAGAAGAGCAGGTTCGCGTTATTCGTGAGAAATTGAAAACAACCCAATCTCTTCATAAGAGCCAATATGATCGTAAACATAAGCTCACGACTTATGAAGTCGGCGATAAGGCTTACCTTCGGGTTACTCCGTTAAAGGGAACCCATCGTTTCGGTATCAAAGGCAAATTGGCCCCTCGTTACATTGGACCCTTTCGCATTCTTGCCAAACGAGGAGAAGTTGCCTATCAATTGGAACTACCTCCGTATATTTCCAGAGTTCACGATGTCTTCCACGTTTCTCAACTCAGGCGTTGCTTCGCAGATCCTATCCGTGGAGTGGCCACGAAACGCTTGATCTACAAGATAATCTCTCATATCGGGAATATCCCATTCGTATCCTTGATCAAGCCGAGCGTACCACTCGACGCCATAACATCAAGTTTCTCAAGGTTCAATGGTCACACCATTCCGAGAAAGGAGCCACTTGGGAAAGGGAGGATCGTCTTCGACTCGAGTACCCCACCTTCTTCCCAACAGATCCTAAATCTCGGGACGAGATTCTTTTGAGTGGGGGTGAGTTGTCACACCCTAGCTAGTTCATGCATTAGAGTGATAGCATCATGTCTAAATTCTCCTAGAAAGATGAAATGGGGATAACAGAACCCCCAGCACCCCCTTAAACCAACTAGGGTTTACTAAAATTGGTTTCAATGAACCGAAAATGCCCTTCACAAAATTTTCATCATTTCTGGATTGGGCTAAAACCCCTGGCAAAAATGGTGCACTCTTTTCTAGGACATTCTGGATTTTTTGAATTAAATCATAAGTATTTGAATTTGGGCATTTAAATACTATAAAATATTTTAAATGCTCAAATAATTCTAGAAATAAGTGTAGGCTGTTGGAAATAATATAAACAGAGCCTATGATTATTTTCAGTATTTTTGTAAGTGCCTAACTACTTTTAATAAAGCCCTAAAGTTACAGAAAAATAGAAATAGAAAACAAAACAAAAAAAGAGAGAGAGAGAAAGACCAGAGGCCACTTACCTGGCTAGCCCGGCCCATCTGGCCTGTGCCAGTCATCACCTACCTCTGCTAGTAGGCACAGGAGGGACACCCCGACACCGCCGAGCTTGCCACGCCACCTCCCTGCCTGCCTGTCGTCGCCCGCGCCAGCGCAATGCCTCGAAACGCCTCCGCGGCGCCGCCCCGACCCCCTGGACACCTCACTCCCCCCTGCTCTCTCCCTCGCTCCCCCGAAGCCATGGCCGACGCAGCCGCCGCCGTCTTGCCGCCGTAGCCGTAGCCACCATTGTTCCCGTGCCACCCCACCATGTCCACGAGCTCCGCCGCATCTTCCTCGACCTCCTAGACGACCCACGAGGCCTCGGACGCACTGCAACGCTGCCACCGCTGCCGTTCCCCTTGTCGGCCACTGGAGATCGTCGCCGACGATTCGCCGCCTCCCGAGCTACCCCGAGCCTGCTTCGACGACCGCTGCACTCACCGTGAGCTCCTCTTTCTTCTTCCCCTAGCCACGTCGCTCGAGCTGCCCCTAACCCCGTTGGCCATCACGGCCGAGAGCTCGGCTCCACTGGCCATGTCGCCGTCGTGGCCACAGATGCGTAAGCTCGAATCCGAGCACGTCACCGCACTCACCACGTCCCCAGGAACCCAACGCACCACCCCACATGCCTCGCCGTGCCCCGTAGCCTCGGGTTCATCTTCACCCGAGCTCTGGCGACCGCCAAGGTCGTCGTCAGCGTCGTTCCCAGCCTCCCTGAGCTCCACTTCCACCACCAAACGACGCGGCTCGCTTCCAGCTCCCCGTAGATGGTCTCGGCCGCCCGTTTGGTCGCCGGAGACGCAAACCCGAGCCCCTCCGCCGCGTCTATCATCGCCGGCGTCAAGCCGCCGGTGAGTTGACCACGTTTGACCCGTGTGGGCCAAGGTTGACTCCCGCCCTGAGCCTATGACAGGTGGGGCCGGCCTGTTAATTAGGTTAGGATTACTGCTAACTAATTTTAGTTAGTTTAGGTCACTGACATGCGGGCCCAGGCCCCACTGACAGTTAGTTAGTATTAACTTAATTTTGTTAGTTAGCTGAGACACTGACAGATGGGGCCCACCAGTCAGGTTTGACCTGGGCTGGCGCCTTTGACTCTCTGACTTCACAGTGACGCAGTGCTGACACAGTTATTTAATTTCTGGATTTATTTTTATATAGGAAATTCCAGAAAATAGCCAAAACTGCTAAAAATCATAGAAAATCAACCATAGCTCCAAATCAAACAAATTATATATGAAAAATGATCAGAAAAATTCAATCTTTCCATCTGTAATAGTTTCATCCATGACAAAACACTTTAACCTTGCTATTTAGGTGAAACAAGCTAATACACTTATTATGCATAAGAACTTAAGCTTTCATTTGAATCTTTGATTCAAATGGACCCATTTCAACTTGTTTCACATTGCATTAGGCAGGACACATCATTTTGCCATGTCATAGCATGCATCATATTGTTGCATATTGCCATGTGTTGATTATATTCTGTGTGTCTTTCGTGGTAGGTTCTGCCTCTGAGGATATCTCCGAGTATCCAACTGAAGGGCAGTACCCTATAACCACTCCATCAGGCAAGCAGCCCCATTGATCATATCGATACAATCCCATGTTCTCGCTTCTGCTCTCACTTACTGCATTAAGACAACAACGTTTGAAACTGCTGTGTGCTATGGTAGTTGAACCCTTATCCTCTGCATGACCTGTCATTGCCACACTAACTAGATGAAACCCACTAGCATGTGTAGGAGTTGATTGAGCCATGTTTGTGTTTCCTACCTTGCTATGCCTGCTATGCTTAGAGTTGTGTCAGGTCTGGTTCATCTAGGTGATGGGCTAGAGTGAAATGATTATGTCGGTAATGTGAGGGATGTGTTGAACATGATTTGGTAAAGGTATCGATGAGAGGCCATGTAGGAGTACATGGTGGGTTGTTTCATTGAGGCCGTCCCTAAGAACTGAGATCTATATGTGTGATTTAAGAATCAGCTACTACCATACATTGGGACCGAAACCAATGGACCCTCTCGGCTTCTTAATCACCCTAGTACTCTGTCCAGGAGTTTCAATTAGTTTCTGGTGTTTGTAGGTTATGTGTTGGCGGCCATGCGTAGCACTGACCCAAGGGGTGGGCTATGATGCGGTAGATACACCATGGCACGGTGTACCGAGTCACCTGTTTGGTGTCTCGGGAACCCTGTTCACATCGTTCGGGGCCGTATGTGGAAACCTCGGCCGGACTCCCTGCAGATGGAACCTGGATAGGCGATAAACCTGGACTAGAGACTTGAGTGTTTAGGTAGGCCGTGGCCGACACCCTCGTTGGGCTTCCGCTTGAAGGTTGCCGAGTACATGTCGTGTAAACGACGGTAAGTGGTGAGAGCGTGTATGAAGAAGTACACCGCTGCAGGGTTAACATCATCTATTCGAATAGCCGCGTCCGCGGTAAAGGACTACTTGGTTGCCTATACAGTTCATAGACAAGTTAATGGTTACTACTAAAAGACTCAAGATAAGTGTGAGTGTCGAGGATGGCCCTCTCGTAGGATGACGAGGGAGGATCCCCAGTGGAGTATTGCGTTGGTGATTAGTGGACTCGTGTGCGAAAACTATTTTACTAGTGGTGTCTCATAGGATAGCTTAGCCAAGAGTCAAAGCTGGCTTGCTGCAATAACTCCACCACCTTCTTGAGAATGAGCATGTATAGTAGGTTCTAATGTAAGACTTGCTGAGTACCTTTGTACTCATGTTTGCTTTAATTACTGTTTTCAGACGACAACACCGCCCCCTTCGATGGGTTTTATGTAGATCTCGACGTCGGTGAGTAACTTGCCACCCAGGTGGTGATCCTGGCCATGGAGGGCCTTATGTAGATAGACAGGCTTCGAGAAGCCTTCTTTCTTTCTAGTGTCTGTACTTAGACTATTTGCTTCCGCATGTGCTTGTATGCTTGTATGACTTGAGTGCCGGGTCATGTGACCCCTACCTGTATGAACATGTTATGTATGGCTCTCTGGAGCCTTTAAATAAAGTACTTGAGTTGTAGAGTTTTGTTGTGATATCATGTTGTATTTGCACATATCAAGCATATTGTGTGCATGATTGAAATGCTTGGTATGTGTGGGATCCGACAATCTAGTTGTTTATCCTTGGCAGCCTCTCTTATGGCGAAATGTAGTCTAGTGCTCCTTGAGCCATAGTAGTCCGCTACAGCCTGGTTCACCGGAGTCCTGCTAGCCCAGCACTACTGCTCAGGACACTTGACTGGCTGGCATGTGTTTCACTTTGTTCCTATGTCTGTCCCTTCGGGGAAATGTCATGCGGTGACTTCCGGAGTCCTGCCTAGCCTGCTACAGCCCGGGTTCCCTGGAGTCCTGTTAGCCCAGTGCTACAGCCTGGATTCACTCGCTGATGACCGACATGCTCGATGTGATTCATGTATGCCTGTCCCCATAGGTCTGTGCCGCTTTGGGTTCACGACTAGCCATGTCGGCCCGGGTTCTCTGTCATATGGATGCTAGCGACACTATCATATACGTGAGCCAAAAGGCCCAAACGGTCCCGGGCCATGGTAAGGCGACACCCATGGGAATACCGTGCGTGAGGCCGCAATGTGATATGAGGTGTTACCGGCTAGATCGACGTGACTTGGAATCGGGGTCCTGACAGGCCCCCAACAAGGAAGTTGCCGCGTGCACTGCCTGCCGGGAAGCCGCTGCCGCGGAGAATGCCGGGAAAGGTGATGTGTCGTACTGCAAGATCCATCGGACCAAGGGCCACGACCTCCATGAATGTTATCAAGTTGAGCAGCTTGTTAAGAGATAGAGAGCAGAGTATGATAAGCGTGATAAGGAGAAAGGTCAGAATGCTGCTGGCGGAAAGGACCGAGGTGGTGAAACAAACCGTCCCGGCAAACCTTTTCAGAACCAAGGAAAACCTGCCAGGGGCCAAGAGAAGGAAACCTGTGATGATTTGAGTGATGGAGGGAATGAAGAGGAAACCAGTGAGCAGGAATTTCAGCGGGCCACTAGCGCCCTATGCATTGATGGGGGTACGTCTTTGCACTCCTCCCATCGCTAGCTCAAGCGATGGGCACAAGAGGTCAATGCCGTGGAGCCAGCGCCAGAGGTCCGGAAGCCACTCAAATGGTCCCGCATGCCCATCATCTTTGATGGGGAGGACCACCCTTGCCGCACCATCACGGTAGGGTGTTTGCCCTTGTTAGTCTCCCCAACAATTCGCAACCTCAAGGTCACAAAGATGTTAGTGGATGGTGGGGCCAGGTTAAATTTGATTTCCCCAGCAGTTATTAACAGGCTTCAGATAGGAGAGGAAGAGTTGGAGCTTACTGGCATGTTTCAAGGAGTCAATCCTAGTAGGAGCCGCCCCAAGGGAAAGATTACGTTGCCGGTGATGTTTGGGGGACAACTGAACTATAGGACTGAGAAGATTGTGTTTGATGTGGTTGAGCTCCCCCTGCTGTATAATGGCATTCTGGGACGACCGGCCTTGGCCAAGTTCATGGCAGCATCCCATTATGCTTACAACACCTTGAAGATGCCTGGGCCGTTGGGGGTCATTACCATCCCATCAAATGAGAAGGATGCGATTATCTGTGTGGATAGGATGTATTGGGATGCCGTTGCAGCAGAGGCTGCAACAACAATGGTCCTCGCCAAGGAAAGCAAAGGAAAGAAGCGGGATTGTAGGACCTCTGGCAAGGAGTCCAGGAAGCGTGCCCCCTCCGAGTGCACGACACCTCTTGACGACGTGCCGGAGTGTTCCAACAGAAAGAGATGCAAGGTTGCAGCACCCCAAGTGAAGAAGGTCCCGGCAGGGCTGGCTGGTGTTGATGGTACTTTCACCATGAGTACCACCCTTGACGACAAATAGGAAAGTGCGCTCGTTGCCTTCCCGCGGGCGAATATCGATGTGTTTCCCTGGCAACTATCTGATATCCCCGGTGTTCCCAGGGAGGTAATCGAGCACCACCTTGCTGTCTGCCTACATGCCCGACCCGTCAAGCAGAAAGTTAGGAAGCAAGCCTTGGAGCGGCAGCAGTTCATTGCCAAGGAAATTAAGAAGTTAGAAGCATCTGGATTGGTCAGAGGAGTACTGCAGCCTACATGGTTGGCCAACCCAGTGGTAGTTCGGAAGGCCAATGGGAAATGGAAGCTTTTCATTGATTTCACATATCTCAATAAGGCTTGCCCGAAGGACCCATTCCCCTTGCCGCGCATCGATCAGATTGTGGATTCCACTTCAGGATGCGATCTGCTCCCCTTTTTGGATGCTTACTCAAGATATCACCAGATCTTCATGTCCAAAGAAGATGAGGAGAAAACATCATTCATCACTCCATGTGGTACATACTGTTTTGTCTGCATGCCTTTCGGATTGAAGAGTGCCGGGTCTAGTTTTGCAAGAGCAGTCCAGATTGGTTTTGAGCCACAACTACACAGAAACATAGAAGCCTATATGGATGACATTGTGGTCAAGACCAAGGATAGGGCCACCCTTATTCAGGATTTCGAGGAGACATTTGCTAATTTGCGCAAGATCAACTTGAAGCTTAACCCGGAGACGTGTGTGTTTGGTCTTCCCTCCGGCAAGCTACTTGGATTCTTCATGTCCCATCGGGGGATTGAAGCCAACCCCGACAAGATCAAGGCCATTGAGCAGATCCAAGCACCAAGGATAGTTAAGGATGTGAGGTGCTTGACAGGATGCATTGCCGCGCTAAGCAGATTCATTTCCAAGTCTGCCGAGCGTTCCCTGCCGTTCTTCAGAATTTTGAAGAAGGTAGGGCCTATGAAGTGGACCCCGGAAGCAGATACAGCCTCGGAAGAGTTGAAGGCTTACTTGTCATCTGTGCCCATGTTGGTTGCGCCCAAATCTCAAGAGCCATGACTGCTTTACTTGGCAGCAACCAACCAAGTGGTCGGTGCAGCCTTGGTAGCATAGCGGGAAGTGGATAAAGCAGAGATCGGTCAGGCCACGACAGAGTCAGAAGAGGATCAGAATAGCAGTAAGCACGACAGCGAGTGCAACCCCAAGGACGCAACAAGGAAGAAAGTGGTGCAGCGCCTAGTGTATTTTGTCAGCACCTTGTTGCAAGGGGCTAGATCGAGGTACTATGGTGTGCAAAAGTTGATCTTTGGCCTCGTCATGGCCTCAAGGAAACTACGCCACTATGTCCAAGCCCATGAGATCACTGTTGTTACTCGTTTTCCATTGCAAAGGATACTCCGAAACCCTGAGGCTACTGGTAGAATAGTGGAGTGGGCTTTGGAGTTATCCGGCTTTGGTTTGAAGTTTGAGAGCACTTCAACCATTCAAAGCAGGGCGCTCGCAGAGTTTATTGCAGAATGGGTGCCAACGCCTGATGAGGAAGCAATGGAAACAACTCTCCCCGGCAAGGAATCACCCTAAGAATGGATTATATATTTTGATGGTGATTTTTCCCTACAAGGTGGAGAAGCTGGCGTGCTTCTTGTTGCCCCCTCCGGGAGCACCTGAAGTACGTCATCCAAATGCACTTTGCCTGGGAAGAAGCCACCAACAATACAGTTGAGCATGAAGGGCTCCTTGCCGAGCTTAGGATTGCAGCAGAATTGGGAATCAAGAAGCTGATCATTCGAGGAGATTCACAGTTAGTGATGAGACAAGTAAACAAGGATTACCAAAGCCCATTGATGGAAGCATACATTGAGGAAGTGAGGAGGTTAGTGGAGCGCTTTGACGGGTTGCAAACAGAGCACATACCCCGTGCGGAAAACAGCATAGCTGATCACCTGTCAAAGTGTGCTGCGCAGAAGCTTCCTATGGAACTATGAACTTTTGTTCTCCACTTCTCTCAACCCTCCATGTCACCAACCACAATGGCCCAGAAAAGGAGAAAGTTGGACTACGGTAAGCCTCTCCAGATCGAGCCATCCGCTCCTAGCAAAGACCCTGCCAAAAACAACTCCTCACAGCCTGCGAGACCACCCCCTCCAGCCGAGCCTATGAACCCCGCGAACGAGGCTGGTGCTCCCGCAGCCGAGGAGGTGCCGCTAGTCCTCATTGCCGAGCCTCAGGATCTAACTTGGGAAAGGCACTTCGCCCACTTCCTCCAAACCGGAGAACTCCCCAGCGACCCAGATGAAGCTGATAAAGTAGCCTAGAGGGCCAGTATGTATCAGTTTGTCAATGACACTCTGTACAGAAGGAGGCCCAACGCTGTGAAATTGAAGTGTGTCTGTCAGGAGGATGGAAAGGAACTGCCGGCTGAGATTCATAGAGGAATGTGCGGCTCACACATTGGATCAAGGGCATTAGTTGGGAAAGCATTCCGGCAAGGATTCTATTGGCGCACAACCCTTCAAGACGCAGTTGAGCTCGTCACGACATGTGAAGCCTATCAGTTCCATTCCAAGAAAACACATATGCCTGCCCAAGCTCTTCAGACAATCCCTCTGTCATGGCCATTTTCGGTTTGGGGGCTCGATATCCTCGACCCCTTCCCCCGAGCAATCGGGGGCTTTGAATTCTTGTTCTTCTCCATCGACAAGTTTAGAAAGTGGCCGGAAGTGACTGCCATGAGGAAGGTGACTGCTCAGTCAGCTATCAAGTTCTTGAAAGAATTGGTGTGTCATTTCGGAGTTCCGGCAAGGATCATCACTGACAACGGCACCCAATTCATGAGCCACGCCTTCATGCAACATGTTCAAACCCTCGGATCCAAGATCCCATTTGCCTCTGTGGCACACCCCCGGAGCAATTGACAAGCTGAGAGGGGGCACTACAAAAAAATACACTTCCGTGATGATACGTGTTTGTCATAGTAGGTCGCGTTTTTTGTCATGCATGTACATCCATGACGATTTTATGACCGAATCAAGATAGTCGTACCTGTGCTGTCGTAGAAGTGTTCCATGACATTACCAAAATTATCATCACGGAAGTGTCCACTTCCATGACGATAAATCGCGCGTCACAGAAGTGCTTTCGTCAAGGGTGACCGACACGTGGCATCCATCGTAATGGAACACCCTTAAGCTATCGGGTCGGATTTTGGATCCGATAACCCGTTAACAGCCCGGACCAATGGGAAATTTCCACGTGTAAAATTCTGATTGGCCGAAGGGAACACCTGTCAGCTCGTCAGTGGGCCAGATGTTGCCTGTCCATTGGAGGAGACATGCCTATGATACGTCGACATGTGGCCGGGCCCAACAGAGGCCCATATAGGTTAAAAAAGCTGGCCCAGTTAAAGGCTCATAGAACTTAATCAGGTACTAGTGGGCCAGCCCAATAACGGCTTGCTTAATAAAGGCCCATTTATGTCCTGAAGCCAGATCTGGCCCGTTAATTGTTTGCCCAATATTTGGGCCCATTTATGGCCCGAAGCCAGATCTGGCCCGTTAATTGTCCGCCCAATATTTGGGCCCATTTGTGGCCCGAAGCTAGATCTGGCCCGTTAATTGTTCGCCGAATATTTGGGCCCAACTACAGCCCAGTGACTTTCTGTCTGTTAGAGGCCTGATGTAGACATGGGCCCATTTCAGCCCGGTGTGACTTTCGGCCTGGGAATGGCCCGTGCTGCCCATGGGCCATATATGGTCCGACGGGACATCGGGCCCACTAACGGCCCTTGCTAAAGGTGGCAACAGTTAAGCCCAACGTGACTTTGGGCCCGTTAAAGGCCTATCGCGTAATTCGGCCCATTGATGCCTGTGCTAAGCTTTCGGCCTCTTAAAGGCCCATGATATCACTGGGCCAACTAAGGCCCGAGATATGTTTCGGCCTGGTAACGGCCCGTGAGTTAACTGGGCCCAAAATGGCCCGGTCTACATTTCGGCCTGCTAAAGGCCCATCGACAACTAGTGAAAATTGAGGCCCAACATGCATTTTGGCCTGCTAAAGGCCCGTGGTTTCATCTCGGCCGTAACAGGCCAGTACAATATTCAGCCTATTAATGGCCCAACGCTACCTAGGCCAAACTAAGCGCTGGGTCGACAAGAGGCCCAACTAAAATATAGGCCGGTGTATGTTTGGGCCTGGTGCAATGTGTGAAGTCCCCAATCATTCGGTCTCAAGAAAGACGTAGGCCGACCCAATTGTGGCCCGCTAAAAACCTGGCCCGTTAGAGTCGAATGTTTTGGTCTGGTCGACTACATCTAATTTTTTTACATAGCGAATGATGGCAGTAACTAGTAGGAATTAAGAACAAACCTACTCTATACAATAAAGAAATTAGGACATAGTAACTAAGAATAAACCTACACTGTACAATAAAGGATTTACGGTATATTACATCACTGGGCATCGAAGTTCACCACCAGTGATCATAAAGCGCAATGAAGAAGCAGATTACAAAAACTGGGCACCATTGCAGTGTAACAAAATAATACTGAACCGAGACCACTTCCAAGACAGTTCAAGAAAGGTTAGCCTTGCGGGGGAACTGCTGCGCAAGCTGCTGAGCAAGGCTGTGAGACCGGCCTAGCATGTCGGTCATAGCTTCCAGGTGTAGCTGTTTAGCGATGAGGTTCTCATTGGTGTTCTCCGCAATCTTGCTTAGAGATAGGACTTCAAGTCAAAGTTGAGTTGCAGAATGCCTTTCTGGTAGAACTTGGGTTTGAAGAAGTCGAACTGATTCAGACAACGAATTCTGTGAGCTTGTCTGACTGTTAGTCTCAAGTAACTTGAACACTACATCAAGACAAGACTTTGGGGTTGTCTCACTATCTTCAAGATGTTTTGCCTTCTTTGCTGCAATATATGTTGGGTTGTCTCACAGCCTTCAGCAGACTTGTGCATGCCATCAGGCATATCACCCTGAAACAAAGCAGAGAGATGATAGGTTTGCACGTGTATAAACAAAGATGATAACTGTTCTGTCAATTCTATCCAATTTCAAATTAGAAAATAAAGAGTAAGTTCAAAATATCAATAGCAGAATTTGGCATTGTTCATAATGCGAGGAGCTTCACCACACTACTGGATTACCATATCAACATAACAAGCATAGATGAAGGGCAAATAAAATCATTGTATCTATTTTGGATAATGTGCATGGCATGTTGTTCATATCATCAGCCACATCAGTAAGATAAAACAGGAGATGACAAGGTGGAAACGTGGGCTGCTTCACCACACACTGGATTATAGATCCACAAAAACAAGCATACATATAGGGAGTATTAAGTAATCTGCATGGTATGAATAAGGAATTTGGTTTTACAAGTAAAACTTAGAACTTACGGTTCATATGAACATGCATTTTGGTAGAAACAACAAACTAAACAACAATAAATGATAGGGAGTATGAGCAAATTAAACAACAGTTGAGGATAAAGGCATTAGAAGGACTGACTTACATTAACAGTTAACACCGGATTTATAATGCCCTTCTCCATGTCAAGGGAAGGATAACTCAAGAATTTCAGCACAGAATCTTCTTCATAAGCATTTCCTGTACTCTACATTTTGTAGAGAGTAATTATAGATATGATAATACTGGAATGGATAGAGGATAATGGAGATAGGATGCAGATTGATGCTACATAATCAACTACCAATCCCTGGAAGTACAAGCGTTACAGGACAAAATGTACTGACAAGAGCAATGGGCTACACTTCTGCACTGGCATTGTCTGTGTATTCTACTTGTTGGTAAGATTAAATATAGATCTGATCTTTTTTAGTAAATGGTGGGCGAGGGAGATAAGATGCAGAATGCTACAAAATGAACCAATCCCTCTTCCCATAATACAAGAGTGTTTTGAACACTGGTGTACTGTACAAAACGTTCTTATATTATGGGACGGAGGGAGTAGCTGTTAATGTAAGTACAGTGATAGACCATGTTCAGTCCTTACAAGAGGACTGCAGAGCTAAACCTCTTCAAAAGCATTGGGTTGATTCTAAATTTATGTAAGAGTCCATACAGATCTTATAATGTCCACCAAATGGATGATTACGAGGCTAACATGTGCAGTGATGCTACATAATCAAACAGCTATGAAAGTAAGTATGGTCATACAGGGCAAGAGGTACTCACAAGAGCAATGCAGTGTGCAGTATAGTTGCAAGATTCTGTGGTCCCTTGAGAACGAATGTTCTTCTGCTAACAGTTTTTGTACAAGTGAGACATTAATTAAGGCAAATGCAGAAATGTAGTTCAAATTGTGATGTGATATCATAGACAGTACCGTACGCTGCAGCCGAGACCAATGTGTAACAAGATTATTCCAGTCACCGTCGGTTAAATGTAGCACCGGAGACTTTACAGAAATTTCGTTCAGAGGCTTGCCATCGAAGTGCGCTTGCCTCAGGCAGGAACGATACTTCATCAACGAGTTCTTGAAAAACGCAACCAACCCTTGCTCATCATCACAATCCAGTTTTCTCCTCACCTATTTAAAAGAATGAAATCTTGTGTCTTCTGTTAGCAGAAACATATGCAGTAATGACCGTGAATAACATTAGTACATTACTTACGCGTAAGTTGCGGATGAAGACTGGAAATTGTTCTGTGTCTGCGGTATAATCTTTAAATGAAGGAAAGATGCGCACAAAGTTCCTGACAACAACATAAGCTTCGTATTCTAAACTGGGAAGAAATGGAACAGGGGTCCTATTTGCTGCAATTGGGGATCTCTCTGGTTCGGAAAGGGATTTGGCAACTGGATTTGGTGTACTCTTTGCTGGAATGGGGGTTTTGTGTCGTACAGCTGGTGCTATGTCAACTGGCATAATCATACAGTTTGCTGCAGTTGGGGTCTGCTGAGTTGGGGCATCAGAAATGACCAGTGTAGTAGGGCTAGATTCTGCTAGAGTTGGGGTATTTTGTGGGTCAGGTGATATTACAACTACACCTAATGGGCTATTTGATTTATCAGGTGCCACTACCTTTTCCAAATACTTTGCTTGTGCTCCTCCATGATTAGCAATCGCCCTCTTCATTTTGAACGTCTAATACACAAGAACAACATTTGAATGGATAAATATGGTATGATGACAGATGGAATATGTACTGAAAATGGATAGGCAGGGCGTATTCACATACACGATGTGTAAACTAAGCTAATGGCAGTTCAACAAAGTAGAAGCAATGCAAAGCATCAGTTGCAAGATATGTGCGACCAATGTAACCTTGG
Organism: Triticum dicoccoides; assembly: GCF_002162155.2. Classification (NCBI taxonomy): domain Eukaryota; kingdom Viridiplantae; phylum Streptophyta; class Magnoliopsida; order Poales; family Poaceae; genus Triticum; species Triticum dicoccoides. The sequence continues at coordinate 363,094,869 of NC_041388.1, forward strand.
AAAGTTAGAGCATGTACCTTGATGGGTGAATAAGATAGGGCATCTTCCTCTGACTCCTCCACTAGGGAGCTACATTGACTTAGGTCTCCCTCTAGCTCAGAATCACTGTTAGGATCATATTCTGAGCATGAATCTGTAGGTGGAGAGCATTTGCATTGCATTGCATCCAGACTTGATTTCAGTCCCTTAATGCCAAGTTTGACAGCCATGGCATTGTTCTGCTTTATTCTTTTCATGCGTGCAAGCTCATAATCATTATGATGCTGTTCAGAATCTGAGATTCATGAAAACATAAAAAGTAGTCAGATTATCTATGGAATGCATTGCGGATTCAACTCGCAGAGTGTCTCCCTATAAACCCCCTGCATATGCAAAGTTCACCTCCCCAACCGTGGTGACCAGACCACACACAGAAATACAAACCCCTTATGTCTCTATAACAGGCAGGCACCCATTTCAAAACTGAAGTAGGAACATTAGAATCATATGAAATTCGTATTTGAACAAATAAACTAAGCAATTATGAGTGGCGTAATGTTTAGCTTCAAGGGTGGAGTGTTGGTAGTGTGATACAAAGCAAGTAGGAAGATTGTATTCCATGTGAAAGATCAAAACCTATGTAAATGCTGGAAATGACACTATCTTTCTATACAATGCAGTGTTCGTTACCCACACATGATGGAAGAGATCACATAGAGAAATACTATTCACTCATGTCTACGGTTCCAGTATTTAGAAACAGGGTGGTCCACCCTAAAAGAATATTGACAACAAATATGACAAGGCAAGCATAGATGTAGTGAATCAATCATTTACTTGTGAGCTTACTAGGACAAGTATGCAGAATTGTAACTGTAGTAAGAGACCGTCCAAAATCTGAATGAAGAAGTTTGTCTAGCACTTATTGTTTGCAACTAATCGACGTGAATAATTGGATATTATATCGAATGAGTAAGAAAGACAAGTAAAATTGTCAACAAACCTGGCTTGCAGTAGTAATCTGGGTCAATGTCACTACGAACAACAATCCAAAATGACTAGTTTCTGTTTCGAGGGCCAGAATTTTGAAAACCCTGTGAACTTTAGAGGTACTAAAGATTACCGAAATACATCTGAACCATTAAGTGTAGGTAGCACTGAGCACACAACAAACCCTAATGACAGTCCTGCCTAATGAGTAATGAATCAATTAGAAAATGGATGATGAGGAGTGGCTGCTGAGTGTTGAGGATGTATCTCAGGATAAATTGGGTTGGCTTGGTGGGTGCTGCATGCCTGAGCCCTGAACGGACTGGGAAGGTAGGCACGACGGCGCGCCCGGGCAGCGGTGACGCTGTTGGGCGAGTGGCTCCTGGCCCCCTGTTAGTCCAGCGTCTCCTCCTAGAGTCATGCCGTCCGGGATCGATAAGTCGCCGGTGAGGCAGGCGGCTGGGGGCGAGTAGAGATCGGAAGCGCGCAACAGAACAGAGGGGAATCGGGGCCTGGGACGACCCAAAATCCCAGGGTGGGCCGGCCCACCATGGGCACCCTGTAAAGATACACACCCGAGCGGCGAACATGCATTTTCGAAACTAATTTAGGAACATTTAGCTGACCAATTAAACAACTCTGTTTTAACAATATCAGATTCATATTTGAACAACTAAGCTTGTTTAGCCTGATCGTATAGTGATCATAAAAGGGGGAAACTCTAAGCATATATTTTTAGCAAAAGAGGGTTTCCCCTCCGATTTATATTAAAGAAACCACCACGGAACCAACATGATGAATTAAACCCTAAACATGATCAATTAAACCATATTATGGCTGTGCCATGGCAGATTTGAAGCTGCAAACCGGAGAAATGATATTTAGCATCCATTGTTTGCTTCGAACTAAGAACTAAATTCTAAGAGCTGAAAAGAAAGTAGAGTAACCAAGTTAAGATCTATTTTCTGGTTGAGATCAAAAAGTTGAGGAGATATGAAGTACCACCTCTCTTGCGGTGCCGTGTAGGCATCAGGGGTGCGATGGCTGTCAGTGGTGTTGAAACAGATCTGCGACGGTAGACGGGTGCATCGGGGGATAAGTCCCGTTGCGGTGGAAGAGAAGGTAGTGTGAGCGGCCCTGGCAAAGAGGACGACAACGCCGATGAAGCGAGAGGACGCGATGCAAGGCTATTGGTCCATCGCCGTGGATGAGAAATGTCCATCTCTAGCAGTGGACGATGCGGTCTTGGTAGGCGCTCCAGCATGGTGGAGGACGGTGGCGATGGATGTGGTGGAGGACAGCGGCGATGGATGGGGTGGCGGACGGAGGCTGGTGTGGGGATGGGGTGTTCTAGCGCGGACGGTGTATGCATGGGAAAATGGAGGGAGAGGTACGGGGAACCATGTTTTTGGGATGGGCTGTCTGAAATATGGGAAAGTTACGAACTTAGCCCCCGTTTAAAATTTGGACGTCTCATCGGTTGGGGATAGGACGGTAATCTCGCATCTCGCCAATATTTGCCCAGAGCGATTTTGGGCGAGGAGAGGGTGGTTAGCGCCCATGGTTGGCGCCCACGGTGTATGAACGAGACTGGCAGGTAGGGCGGTTGTGTCACGTCTGAGTGAAGTTACAAACCTGCCCCTATTGAAAATATTTGCCTACATCAATTTCGGCCGAGTCGAGTTTGTTTTGCCGCCCACCATGTATGAATGGAGAATGCAGGGAGAAACAGAGGTCTTTCGGACGAGCTTGAATCACATGAGTTTTGCCTCCCATGTTTGACGCCCACCGTGTCGGAATGGGCTTAGAGGCGGTCATGTCACGTCTAATTGAAGTTACTAACCTACACCTATTTAGAGCAATGGAAATCGGGCCGATGGATTGTCCGTGTAATGGGTAGATAGTAATTTCCATCTCCCAAACACTTGGCTTCGGGCAGCCGACGTGGGAGTGGACATTTTGCTGCTTCTTTCGAATTTTGGGACAATAAGCATCCACGTTTACCCTGGCAACTAAATTCGAATCCATTTTGTATTCCTATATGAATCTTTATAATCATTCTATGTGTTTTTATATATCTTCAAAAGGATGACAAAGATGTATTCCACTATCATATATGAATATGGTTTACAAATGCTGATACTCAAATTCAGAAACTAGAATCCAGTTTAAGGTGAATTCGAATATTTGGAACACTTCATGTCCAACTCAAATGTCACATGCATCATAATGTGTACTCCCATTTAGATATGTACACAAGCGATGTATCAAGATTCAAATACCGAGTCAATCATCCAAGAATGTACAGAACTAACAGACATATATACACTTATAGAGTATATGGATCAATAATATCAACTAACATACATAAGCCAAGCCGCTGTACTTTTTTTTGGCTACAACAACATCCTTTTTTAGCCAGCATCTTGGCCCTTTCCGATGTGTGCCACTTATGGTCCATCTATACTACTACTATTGCTGAATGCACATTCAGCCTGATTGGCATATTTGTAGGTCTGGCACAACAATCCAAATGAAATGTCTTTGAGTCTTATCAATTAATACAGACTTGTGCTCAAATAAAATTACAAACCAAAAAACAAAAAAACCAATTATCACATGATCTCTAAAACAAATGGTTTGATTGATTACATGAACATACAACACAAAGGTTATTCAACTATGGAAAGAATATTTCACCTATGATTTACCAAGTAGGAATTTAATTTCCTTTTTTTCCTTCAGGACCTTAACAGTCTGGTCAGTCTCAGCTTGCTTCGTTTCGAAATCCACCAAATATTTAATGGTTGTCTTGAGTACTGCTTGTGATTGTGCTGTTTGCTTCCTCAACATGTCAACTTCATCTCTAAGTGCAGAAGCAGAATCTCTTTCTACCACTAATTTAGCCTCTAGAGCATCAGCAGTTGGCAATTCATAATGCACGATCGGGCCGGTGCCACTGCTGTGGATGATGCAAAGTCCATGGGGACCTCGCTCTTTGATCTTGGGCTAACCTATTTTGCCATTAAAGTTTTGTTTGGATTCAGAAAAGTTGAAGTTAGCAAAACATCTCAACTAGGAGTTATAACAACAAACCAGTTAAACAAACAAGGAATTAAAGAGTTTCAATTGGATGCTGAAAAGTAGTTATTAACATCATTGTAACCCGCTGTTGCAGCAGCAAAGCAGTTAAACAAACAAGTAGATATTTAAGTTAAGGCAAACAGGTAATTCTTAACAGTAAGTATCAAACACATAGATAGGCGCAGTCTACAATATGATTAATAGGCTGTGCCATTATGTAATCAGTAGCAAACTAAATTAAGCCAAGCAACGTAATTGAACAATTTTGCAATAAGTGGCTAACTAATATTCCGAGAAGCAGGTAACTCAACTTACGCTAGTTCGTTGTATAGACACACTGCAACTTCTTTTTCGCTTACAAGGTTGTACGAAGGTGTCGGTGTACAAAAAGAGGGGTGCACTTTTTGTACCCCTATAACTGTGCATGGGCAATCAGAGCCGCGGGCATCACCACACCAAGCAAGGCAAGGGAGGTGAGCCAGGGAAAGACCGAAGCTCAAGGGAACTAGGACGATGCCAAGGCCAAGACCACGAAGAGCAAAAGGGACGAAGCGGACTCCCCCGGCATGATCCTTGCCGGGAGACAGCTTTGGCAACCCTGGCAAGACCCTTGCCGCGGTGACTAGCCCCACACCTACGGAGCAAATTACCCTTGAGTCCACTGCCCCTAAGGGGCAAGGATTCGGGAGACATCCCCGTGGTGGCATGCAGATCTTTGTGAAGACATTCAAGATCAGATACGCACTAAGAAGACGACGACTTTTGGTGAGATACCAGCCAGGGACGACCACGAGACCCCCGGCAAGCGCCTTGCCGGGGATGACAGCAGGCGCCTCGGCAAGACCCTTGGTGGGGCCCCGGCAAGGCCCTCGCCGAGGACATCCGCAGGGCCACCATCAGGCCCACGCTGACTAAACCTCCACCACCGTACGCATGCGGCTGCCGACCCAACCAGCTGGGCAGGCACCTACGTGGCGGCATGCAGATCTTCGTGAAGACCCTCCACTGCGCCACCTTAGCTGCCTGCCTACCTACATGGCATCAGAGGCATCGCTGGCCAGGGCGCGTGACGACACAAGAAGGAGAGGCGACGGACGAGACAGGTTTCTCCCCCGTCCCCGATAAAGCAAGGACACCTAAGCAAGACACATTAAATGCGCCTTATCATGTAATGCGAGGGATAACCTCGCATCACTGTACCCTTTCCACCTCCTGCGTGTCACTGTGGCAACCCCTTTTTCTATAAAACGAGGCCCGAGGCGACCAGGAGGAGGATTCGACTTTTTGGAGCTCCTAATGCCCCAGAGCTAGCTCAAGAACAGGAATATACATCCACCAAAGCAGGAGTAGGGTTTTATGCATCCTCGCGGCCCGAACCTAGATAAACAAACTGTGTACTATCTGTTTGATCCGCTCTTCTCATGACCCCGCGCCCCGCTAACCATAGTAGGGATTCTTGTGATCCCATAGGTGTCGTTCCCACCGATATCTTTGGCGCGCCAGGTAGGGGGCGCAGTTGTGAGAATTGGCTCTAGAAGTTAGCCCAGCACTCCTTCGTCTTCGTGGCCCTTGGAGAAGAAAGGAGGCCAGAAGATCGGCACTCGAGCGACTGCAAACAGAAGCTAAGTTGCACTGAACCCTTATTTGTTCTATCCTTCTTATATGAGATTATCCCCTCGGAGATGTCACGCCTTTGTATGAGAAACCTGCACGCCAGGGGGCTATCCCATGATCGGCAACGCCCTTGCCCTGTTTCGAGTCCGCTCAACAGTTCAAGCGGCTACGTCGAGAATGGCAGAGTAGCCTTCCGCGATCAAGAACGCTCTCGATTCTGACTCGAGTCAAGCTCGATAGTTCGAGCGGCCGCGTTCAGAACGGTAAGGTGGCTCGTCCGGCAGAACTGCATAACCGCCAGGCCCATGGGGATCCATCCCCAAAAGGCCGCTAGGGGCTTCCGCGGCGGCAAACCTACCCAATTGACGTAGGGCGCGCATACAAAGAGAAATTGAACAGGGAAATAACGTGCATGAAAATTAAGAGTACTGCAAAAGTTTTGTTACATCACATCATTGCTTCGGTTCTAACTAAAGATAAAATTTGTCTTGGTCGGGAACCTGCAGCGGCGAAGAAGAACAGGATGCCTAATCCCGGCGCTGGCCTTCCACCCTCTTGATTTCGTCGATAGTGCTGATGATGGGCTTGATGCACTCCTTGAGCACCGTGAGGTCAGTACCATCCGGCAAGCTATCCATCGTGGCTTCGAAGTCGAGGTCGGGATTCCAGTACGCCATCTTGGTGAGGACCTTGGTCATGCCCCCCCGGGAAAGTCGCCGGGCCTCCCCGGCCAACGTGGCCGCTCTATTGGAGTGAAGATAAGCCAAGGCTCCAAGGATGCCCTCGAAGAACTAGGTCAGCTTGGCGTTGATGGACCCACTGCGCTCAGGGGCATACCTCATGTTTGGCATCCCCATGGTGGCCAACTGCGAGGTGACCCTGCCGGCGACATCCTCCAGACGGCTGATCCATCTGTTCTCGCCCGCCACATATTCCTGGTGGGAGGCGGCCTCGTTCCCCCGCAGCTGCTTCTCCTCTAGGCTCCTGGTCAAGGTCTCCTCCCGAGCTTTGCTCCCCGACAACATCTTCTTGAGATTCTCCAGCTTCAGCTTGAGATCTCTGATGGAGTTTTGCACTTCGGAGAGCTCCCCAGCCCTGCTGATGACCGCTCCTTGCGCCTCTACCAAGGCACTGTTGAGCGTGCTCTTCTTGTTGGACAGCTTGAGGGCCTGCTCCTTCAGCTCGTCCCGCTCTACCTCCAACTCCTTCACCTTGCCGGCATGGGCCAGAGCTTGGGCATCGAGTGCCTCTTTGTGCCTCTGCTCCAGCTCGCGAGTCCGTCGCATGACAAGGGCCTTGAGTTCCTCATCCTTGCTGCGGAGCGTTGCGGCAAGCTTCGCCTCACGCACGGATAGGTCCTCTTCCTGGGAATCAAATGCGGCTTGATGCTGGTTCCGGGCGTCCTCGGCCGCGGTAGCCAAGTTCGCCGCCTTTTCCTGGGCCTTCTCGATGTCAGCCATCTTCATGGTGAGCTCTACATCGCGCTTGGCCAATTCCCCCTGAAAGGCCCTCTGCTCCTCGCGAGTCTGGTGAAACCAGGTCCGCGTCTCAGCAACGCGCGCCTTGAAGTCCACCTCCGCCTTGTCCACCGTTGCCATCCTGGACTTGACCTTGTCCAGGCAAGCACGGTAGAGCACTTGGAGCTTTCGGAAATTGGCCCCCATGGCACGGAAAAGCTGCTCTTCTGGAGAACCATCACCGCCATTGCCCGGTTCATCGACCACCTCGAGCCCGGTGGCAGCAAGCACCTCGCTGTCAAAGACTTCCCCTTCGGCGGGCGCTCGGGAACTTGACGCCCCTGGAAGATGGACAAAAAGATCGTCGCCCACCTTCAGATATCTGCCGGGGCCCGAGGTTGAGGAGGAGGGAGGCTGATCATCAACCACCTCTTCCTCGGTGGTGGCCTTGCCGGCTTCCCCGGCAGGCCCACCGCTGGCACCCTCCGCAGAAGCCTCACCGGTCGCCTTGGCAGCCCCCGCAGCGGTGTCCTCGGCAGCATCCTTGGCGGCCTCATCGGCGGCGATCTCGTCAGCATCTCTGGTGGCCTCCTCGGCGGCAATCCTGTCGGCCTCCGCCGTGGCCTCCTCAACAATATTCCCAACAACAGTATCCACGTCCTCCATATCTATTGAAGGAGGGCCTGGGTAGTAATGGGAGCATTGAAGCCAAGGAAAAGAATAAGGGAAAAACAGAGACAGAGGACAGGCGACTCACCAGTGCCAGGCTGTGAAGCAAAAGTCCCCTCCCCGCCAGCATTTGTCGCTGTGGCAGAGTCACCAGCGCCCAAGTTCCCCTCTTCCTCCATGGGTGTGGGCTCCGTGCTTGATGCCCTTGCCGGGGACGCCCCTCGCGGCGGCGTAGTCGATGGGGTGGTGTGTTGTGGGTAGCCCTCTGCGGCTCCTCCTGCTGTCGCTCCCCTCCTGCAAACCCGACAAGGTCATCACCATAGCATCGAACGCCTACCACATGTCGAATAAGAGGAGGGTGACGAACTTACGCTGGGGGCTGTGCCGGGGGCTGCTGTCCGGGCTGCTCAACACCACCAGTGGCGTCTTTGAAGCCCCAGCCGGGGGCTGACTGCTTGCCGAGGCCTTCGCCCTCTTCACCCTCTGGGCCAACGTCTCTGCATCCCTGCAAAAGCAAAAACGGATCAGGAGAGGTGACTTAATTTGGGGGAATGGAAATGGTAGTAAGGAACCGAGTACTTACTCGTCATCCATCTCCTCCTCTTCCACCACTTTCCTTTTCCTCTTCGGGCTGAGAGGCCCGAGATCAAAAGCGACCTCTGCGTCGACATCCGAGTCAACATCTGCCGGAGGAGGCAAAGAAGGCGGGGTTTGTGCGCGCCCAGATGAGGAAGGGACCGTTGTCTTCTTTTTCTCAGCGGCCTTCGTCAGCCTCTTCGTTGCCGTGGCCCTCGTGTGACGCCCGGACCCCTCCAGGGTCAATTGAGGCCGCTTAGCCCTGCTGGGCCGGACCGGCTCGCCGGAGCCAGACCGCCGCAGGACTCACCCTCTTCCCCTGGCTGGCGTCGAGCCCGCCGCCACATCCTCCTCCCCCGACGACTCATCGGCTGCATCTTCGACAAGCGGAGCTCCCGTGTCGGCGCTGCTAACCTCCCCGGAGGCCGCCGCCCACCGAGTGAGCTCCTCTTCCTCCACAGCCGTTGCGGCCTTGTCCTCCACACCCCCGGCACTGCCGGCCTCCATGGTAAGCTGTGCCTCCCTCGCCCTAGTGCCGATGTAGTGCAGCTTTGCCTGGGTAGTGTCCATGACAAGCCACCGCTCGGCGTCAGCATTGACATATACCTCGATTAGGGTGTCAAAGAATTGCTGCACATCCGCATCCTTCGGCTCCTTCCAGCTCGGGACAGGGCCATGCGCATTACTGTTCGTCATCATAGCGATGATCTCGGACCGATGTGAATTATTGCACAATGGGACCACCCCCGCTGGCAACTTGAAAAACGGACTCTTGAGGGCCTTGCCGACCTTTGCGGCAGCCCTCGCGGCCTTGCCGGTCCGTTCGACCTTACCGTCGCGACCCACACCAAGCTGAAAAAGCCACTGGCAGAAGTGGGCATGCGCCATCACCATGAAATTATGGTTGAGGCCAGGGCGGAGTCGCATAATGTCAGCCGGATTCGTAAAGAGCCAGGCTGGCCTCCCCTTGTTGTGCAACGGGGCGATCCGGTGGCAAATGAAGTCCGCCCTGATCATCTCAAGGGTGAGTCCAGCCCGGGTCAGCCGGAGAATCCTGGTGGTCGCGACAGTGAGCCTCCCGTCGGCGGCGTCGACATCACCCCAATTGCTGCCGCGAACCGGCGGCACTCGGCGGACCTTGCAGAATTTCGGCGGGTCTTCATCTTCAATCCAGCACCTCCGGCCATGCCATTCCTCCCACCTCTCCTTCACGACACCGTCCGGGTACGCCCCCTTGGATCTTGGGATCTAGGTGACGCAACCAGAGATGGCACCTCCCGGCTGGATCCGAGGGGAGAAATAATGGCGGAAGAGTGCCGTGTTGGGCTGCACCCCGACAAAGCCTTCGCAAAGATGCGCAAAGAAAGCCATGCACGCCACCGCATTCGGAGTAAAATCCAAGAGGCAAAAGCCAAAGGTGTGCTTAATGTCGCAGACGAAATCGGAAAAAGGGGGGCATAACCCGCAAGAAAGATAATCGACAAAAAAGGGATACCGATTTGGGGCAGGATCGGTGCAAGCGGCAGGAATGACGCGCATCGCCGGATGTCCCGAATTCTCTCCCCCGTCTTCACTCCCCATAGAGGCATGAAGGAGGCCCGAAGCTCACGAACATCAACCGTCGAGGGGAAGAAGAAGGCGAACTTCGTCCGGTCCCCCAATAGCGCACTCTCCGGCGGCTCCACAGTCCCAGAGCCCTTGGCCACCCCCTTGCCCTTGACGGATTTGGGCACCATGGCGGCTAAGAAAGTTAGAGGACTGAGGGAGGGGGATGGCGAAGCAACGACGGCAGGTGACGGTGGAAGCTTAGGAAGGAAGGAAGAGAGGAAACGGCGGCTCTGAGATTGGAGAAGGCACGAGGAAAGAGGAGGAAGTGAGCAGCGCGCCCACGGTTATTCCTTTTTTATGGGGGAAAACACGGGCCGCCTCCTTTCACATTAACTGTGATGTGACGCATGCCCACGGGAACCAACCCCACGCATGCCGCCCACATCACACGCACTTCCCCACGCCACGCCACGCGCGGGAGTCATGGGAAGCGCAACACGCAAAAAATCTTACCGCGGTAAAAAACTGCCCCGCCTGCCCGCGCACCGTTTCTGGGCCTGACCCAACAACGCGTTGCGCTTATGTGTGGCCCAGGCCTGGGGGCTCCTGTTGGTGTACAAAAAGAGGGTGCACTTTTTGTACCCCTATAACTTTGCACGGGTAGTTAGAGCCACGGGCACCACCACACCAAGCAAGGCAAGGGAGGTGAGCCAAGGAAAGACCGAAGCTCAAGGGAACTAGGACGACGCCAAGGCCAAGACCACGAAGAGCAAAAGGGACGAAGCGGATTCCCCCGGCAAGATCCTTGCCGGGAGACAGCTTTGGCAACCACGGCAAGACCCTTGCCGCGGCGACTCGCCCCACGCCTACAGAGCAAATTACCCTTGAGTCCACTGCCTCCAAGGGGCAAGGATTCGAGAGACATCCCCATGGTGGCATGCAGATCTTTGTGAAGACATTCAAGATCAGATACGCACTAAGAACACGACGACCTTTGGCGAGATACCAGCCAGGGAAGACCACGAGACCCCCGGCCAGCGCCTTGCCAGGGATGACAGCAGGCGCCTCGGCAAGACCCTTGCCGGGGCCCCGGCAAGGCCCTTGCCGAGGACATCCGTAGGGCCACCATCAGGCCCATGCCGACTAAACCTCCACCACCGTACGCATGCGGCTGCTGACCCAACCAGCTGGGCAGGCACCTACGTGGCGGCATGCAGATCATCGTGAAGACCCTCCACTGCGCCACCTCAGCTGCCTGCCTACCTACATGGCATCACATGCATCGCTGGCCAGGGCGCGTGTCGACACAAGGAGTGGCGACGGACGAGACAGGTTTCTCCCCCGTCCCCGATAAAGCAAGGACACCTAAGCAAGACGTATTAAATGCGCCTTGTCATGTAATGCGAGGGATAACCTCGCATCACTGTACCCTTTCCACCTCCTGCGTGCCACTGTGACAACCCCTTTTTCTATAAAAGGAGGCCCGAGGCGACCAGGAGGAGGATTCGGCTTTTTGGAGCTCCTAATGCCACAGAGCTAGCTCAAGAACAGGAATATACATCCACCAAAGCAGGAGTAGGGTTTTACGCATCCTCGCGGCCCGAACCTGGATAAACAAACTGTGTACTATCTGTTTGATCCGCTCTTCTCACGACCCCGCGCCCCGCTAACCATAGTAGGGATTCTTGTGATCCCATAGGTGTCGTTCCCACCGACAGAAGGAGTCCATGGCATCAATTGCTTGGATACGCAGTGCCAATACTTCTTTGTTCCCACACTGCATGGGTAAGTCGAATGGTTAATCTGGTAAGATGGTGCGTCCTTGATATGTTATATGAGGACGTGTTGTCAGACTAGTTGTAGCCAAACACATCACACTGGCTTTTACTGTATATTTCATGCGATTACTTTTGGCATATCGAGATCTAAGCAATCTACAATAGGATGAAAAGACTGGCATCCTTCACATTATTGGCGAACTTAGTTCATAGAAACAAGCAATTCAACCATTCTGTGGGTAAATCAAAAGCGCCACTGGAATATTTTTCACTATCCAATCATACACGCAAAAAGGGGCAACGCCACCATAGGGGCTGGTATGGGCGGCCGCCTCAGGTGGCTGGAAAGTGTGCAGCTAGTTTGAGTCGTCCAGGTTGGCCCACGCTAGTTTTGTTCATCCCAACGCACGAGCAGGCAATGTAAAAAATCAAGAAAAATGTTTCAATTTGGATAGTACAATAACATAAGTGCAAGGCTGGCCCTATAGCAGGCTCGCGGCTCAAACGAGCGCCTCCCATATCGATCGACAGCAGGAAAAATCCCAATTCATTCGCTCCAGCCGCCAGTCTGGTTCGCTCCTAACCTAGCCGCCGCTGGACAGACTGACACAGCACTTCCTCGCACCCTCGTTGGAGGGCGGTCGCCGGGCTTCAAGCGAACGGAAGGACAAGAAGATGAAGATCCAACCCTAGGTGTAGCCTGCGTGGGAGGCAACGGCGGCAGCACGGGCATGGCATCGAGCTTGCGCAAACGGACAGTCGTAGCTTGCAAGAGTAGCATGCGCAACGAGCAGGTACATGGCATCCCTGATTATATCTAATTCAACTCTTCAATTTCTGGCCAATAGTTAAACCTGACGGTGTTGTAAAACTGCTTGTATGTAGGGAATCTATGAGAAAATGAAACCAATTTCTAATTATTTTATAACTCCCCCAATCAATACTGAACTGACTGAATCTGATCTATCTAATCAAGTTTCCGGTGCAAACATTGTCGAATTTCGGGTTCCGGCAGACCCTTGAGGTTCGAACACTGGGGTGCGCACGGAGATCTCTCCCCTACCGATCTATGTCCAATCTCCTCGCGTGATCTAAGATGGAAACAACGAACAACACAAGGGACACAAGGTTTATACTGGTGCGGGTCACCGTTGTGGTGTAATACCCTACTCCAGTGTGTGGTGTGGTGGATTGCCTCAGGGGCTGATGATGAACAGTACAAGGGAAGAACAGCCTCGCGAGAGGTGTTCTTGAGCTGGTGCGATGAACTGCTTGGGTGAGTTCAATTGCCTCTCTCTCTCTATCTCTCTTTTTCGGTCCCTTCTTGTCCGCCTCTACTCTGTGGTGGCTAGCTCTATTTATAGAGGCCCTGGGCCTCTCCCCAAATAATGAGAGGGAAGGGCGCCAACAATTTGCCATTTTGAAGGGGAACATCTAGTAGAAGTAATCCTGACCAAAGGTGGTCTTCGGCTGCCAAAAGCACTGGTGATGACCCCGTCTTGGGCTCCATGGTGACCTCTGTCCTGCCGCTCTGTTGGTCTTGGTCTCGTTGCACCGGCATGCTAACCTTTGCCCGGTGCCTTGGCCTGTGCTTGCCCGCTTTGCACCAAAGGGGACACAAGGACACTGCACAGGCCGGCGCCCGCCTGGCGCCCGCCTGGTTTCGATCTTCATGGCTTGCATCACGGGCTCCTTGCGAGGTACCCCTGCCTTGATCTCTCCGCCTCCTCGCGAGCCTGCCTGATGAGGCTTCCTCTGAGGAAGCTTCCGGTCATCCGCCCCGCGAGGCTTGGCCCCACGCGAGGGTCTTGAGCTTGAGCTGATGAAGATGGGCCGTGCTGGGCCCCCACTTGAGCCACACCGCAGGACGCAGGCAGGCAAGTCTGGGGACCCCCATTCCCAGAACATCGACAGTAGCCCCCGGGCCCATGGCATGCCCGGGCTTGGCCTAGCAGGGAAGCGAAGGGGCGAGCATGAAGCGCCGCGGGCCCCAACAGCCTACGGCCTTGGGCGCCGTGTGGCGATTGATTGGACGTGGGTGTATGTGCTTCCCCACGATGCCTCGACGACCGCACGACTTGATAAGTCCCTGCATGCAGAGAAACCGGTCATGATTACCTGCGATCGTGGTGCTCGACGGTTGGCCTCCTCCGGCTATAAGTACGGGGCTGCGCGAGTCCCCTCATCCCGTCCCTTCTTGCTGCTCCTTTTCTTCTTCTTGGCTACTCACCGCTCCCATGGATCCAAAGGGTGGCCTCGGCCGTGGAGAAAGGAAAGGCCCCCCAGGCTCGGCCTAACTCCCCCCCGGCCAAGCGCGGCCGAGGCCACCCTCGCAAGTATTCCACAGTCCCCGTAGTGGCTTCCCGCGGCCATGTAGGTGGTTCCCTGCGCAGTGGTGAGCGCCCAGCCGCCGATGGGGGGCACGCCGTGGTTGTGCACCCCCTAGGCCACGCTTTCACTCTGCGGAGGTGCTGCTGGAGTTCGTCGTGTGGTCAGCGGACCCAACCAGCACCCGGCTCCAGCTCCCCCATTTCTTCGTAGGTGATCTGCCGGCCAGCGCCCGGTGCAGCTTCTGGCTCCAGGCAGATGGCTGCTGCAGCAGGGCCTCCTTGGCTTCGCTGGAGGTCTCCGTTTCTGGGAATGGGGCCCTGACCCGCGACTGGCAAACGTTTGCCCGCGCGCGCGGCCTGGGCCGGTGGTGCACCCTGCACTTCAAGTTCGACGGCGACGCCACCCTCTATGTGAGGGTGTTCGGGGAAGACGGTCGCCGTGCTGGGTGCTGCCTCAAAGACGACGACCGCGGCCACCTGCCCAGCCCCGGTACTGACCAGGATGAAGATGGCGATGGGCGTACTGGCGGCGGTGCTCGGGGTTCGCTGAGCTTCAGCGACTCCCTCTCAGGCAGCAGCTCCTACAGCGGTGGCCGCGACCAGCCCCCGCGCCGTCGCGCCCGCCTTTGCTGTGGGTTGGTGCACGATGAATCACGCCCATTTTGCTTTCCTTATTTTCCCGCGTAGAAATAAAAAGGTAGTATAGGGCCCCGCGGGGGCGTGTTAGAACTGCAACTGTTAACCATCGTGCTGCTTCCGCTATTTCCGCGCTGTGTTCCCGCGCCGTGCACCCATGTGCGGGAATTATTTTAGCTCGGTGGGGCTTGACGCGGTCCTCACCTCCCGAGGCCATGGCCTCACCGTGCACTTTGTGCCCTGCAAGGATCAGTAGGAGGGGTAACTTTCGGTCTTGGTTGTGGGGGCGATCGGCCCAGGTCCTGCGCTCGTGTCGCGATGCTCGTGAGGCACAGACTGGGAGGGGTGCTCCCGTAAAGGACTCGGATAGGAAAGCTCCAAACAATCGGGGCAAAAAAACACTCGCGAGGGCGCGCGCAAACCTCCCTCGCGAGACTTGTGCGAGAGAAAACGAGGCAAGCGAGTGAGAAAGACAAAGAGTCGCAAGTCAGGAATGTCAACAACTTCAATAAAACTTCAAACGGGAATAACCAAGCCAACTGCAGAAAGCAAATGAAAAAGCCGCGCCTGGCACCTATTCTAGTCTTCAGCGTCTTCTCACCAGCGCGGAGCTAAGTGCCGCCACTGGGCGTGGGCGGGAGCCCCCGAGGCCCGAGGGCGGCACTCCGGAGACTCCGGGGCGTGTACAGCCCCACTCATTATTACGTGAGAGTGTAACGGGCGGCGAGCTTCACAGGTATTGGCCTTCTACATAGGCACCGGGCCTTTCCAAAAACACGGCAGCTTCACAGGCATTCGCCTTCTTCACAGGCACCGGGCCTTTCCTAAAACACGGTAGCTTCACAGGCATTCTCCTTCTTCACAGGCACCGGGCCTTTCCCAAAACACGGCAGCTTCACAGGCATTCGCCTTCTTCACAGGCACCGGGCCTTTCCCAAAGCACGGTGGCTTCACAGGCATTTGCCTTCTTCACAGGCACCGGGTCTTTCCTAGGCGCTAGGCCTCACTCAGGGATAGAACCTCCGGAGATGTTGAATGTTCCACGCGTTCTGGATGGGTACCCCTTCTGTGGTTTCCAAGCACGCGGAGCCAGGCCTGGAGACATGAACAACCTTGAATGGGCCTTCCCACATGGGAGAGAGCTTGTGCAGCCCCTCCCTGGAGAGAACCCATCTGAGCACGAGATCCCGTACCTCAAGAGTTCTGGGGCGGATGTTGCAACAGTGGTATCGTTGCAGTGCCTGTTGGTATCTTGCCGCTCGCAGTGCGGCTTCTCGGTGGCGTTCCTCCCCCAGCACGAGATCCATCCCCCGCATGGCATCCTGCTGCGTCTCGTTGAACGCCAGGACCCATGCGGAGCGATTCCTGACCTCGTGAGGGAGAACAGCTTCTGCTCCGTAGACGAGGAAGAATGGGGTCTCGCCACTCGGCTTGGTCGCAGTCATGCGGATTGACCACAACACGGACTGGAGCTCGTCGTACCAGCCCAAGCCACAGGCCTCCAGCTTCTTATTAAAGGTCCTGGCTTTGAGGCCCCTCAGGACCTCCGCGTTGGCTCGCTCGGCCTGGCCGTTGCTCCGGGGGTGTGCTACCAAAGCGTAGCATATCTGCGTTCCAATGTTAGCACAGTATGTTTTGAAGAGATTACTGGTGAATTGCAAATCATTGTCGGTGATGATGCGGTTGGGCACCCCAAATCGGCTCCCGAGGCCCTTGATGAACTTGACCGCAGAGCCTGCCAGGATTGTGCGGACGGCTTCCACCTCAGCCCACTTGGTGAATGTCAGGACCCCGATCCAAAGTCACTTTGCGGCCTCACGCACGGCATTCCCACGGGTGCCACCTTACCTGGCCTAGGACCGTTTGCACCTTTTGGCTCACGTATATGATAATGTTGCTAGCATCCATATGACAGAGAACCCGGCCCGACATGGCTAGTCGTGAACCCAAAGCGGCACCAACCTATGGGGACAGGAATACATGAATCACATCGAGCATGTCGGTCAGCAGCGTGTGAATCTGGGCTGTAGCACTGGGCTAACAGGACTCTCAGAACCCAGGCTGTAGCAGGCTAGGCAGGACTCCGGATTTCACCGCGTCACATTTCCCCGAAGAAACAGACACAGAAACGAAGTGAAACACATGCCGGCCAGTCAAGTATCCTGAGCAGTAGTGCTGGGCTAGCAGCACTCCGGTGAACCGGGCTATAGAGGACTACTATGGCTCATGGAAGCACTAGACTACATTTCCCCATAAGAGAGGCTGCGAAGGGTAAACAACTAGATTGTCGGGTCCCACACATACCAAGCATTTCAATCATACACACAATATGCTCGATATGTGTAAATACAACATGGCATCACAACATAACTCTACGACTGAAGTATTTATTCATTAGGCTCCGAGGAGCGAGAAATTACAAACATGGGTCTCATGACCCAACAATCATAGCATACAAATCAAAGCACATGCGGAATCTTAACATGTCTGGGTACAGACATCTACAAATGGAAAAGGTTAAGAAGCCTGACTAACTACCAGATCCTGCCGAGGGCACAAGATCGTAGCTGAGGTATCAAGCTAAACGTCGAAGTCCACACGGAACTACTAGCGAGACTGAAGTCTCTCTGCAAATCAAAAATTAAGCAAACATGAGTACAAACGTACTCAGCAAGACTTACATCAGGACTAGCTACATATGCATTGGTATCAACAAGGGGGGGTGGTGGAGTTTGACTGCAGCAAGCCAGCTTTGACTCAGTGGCTAACCTGAACTACGACTGCAAGCAACTCTTTTGAGGTGGCGCACACGAGTCCACATATTCACATTCAATACACCACTATGGATCCGCTCCCGTCTCCCTACGAGAAGGCCATCCATAGCACTCACACTTATCTTGCGAGTTTTAGAGTATCCACTTCCACTTGTCTCTGAACTGTTATAGGCAACCCAGAAGTCCTTTACCGCGGTCACGACTATTTGAATATATCATTTATAACCCTGCAGGGGTGTACTTCTTCACACACTCTCTCGCCACTTACCACCATGTACACGTCGTGTATCTCGGCAACCTTCAAGCGGAAGCCTGGCGAGGGAGTCGGCCATGACCTGACTAATCACACGAGTCTCTAGTCCAGGCTTATCGCCTATTCGGGTTCCATCCGTGAGGAGATCCGACTGGAGTTTCGCTCACAGCCCCAAACGATGTGTGCAGGGTTCCCGAGAGACCAAACGGGTGCCCGGTACACCATGCCATGGTGTATCTACCACATCATAGCCCACCCCTAGGGACAGCGCTATGCACGGCCGTCAACACATATCCTACAAAACCAGAAATTAGTTGCAACTCCTGGACAGAGGACAAGGGCAGTTAATAAGTCGAGAAGGTCCATTGGTTTCGGGCCCAATGCATGGTAGTAGCTGGTCATGGATCACAAACACAGAAGTCAGTTCCTAAGAACGGTTTCAATGAGACAACCCACCATGTACTCCTACATGGCCTCTCACCGCTACCTTTACCAAATCATGTTCACACACTTAGCTCACGCATAGTAGGACATGTTCATCACTGTTCCAATTCATCCCCGTTGAATCAGACCTGACACAACTCGAAGCAATAGCAGGCATGACAAACAAGCATGAATGAGTAGGCACACCAGGGCTCAAACAACTCCTACTCATGCTAGTGGGTTTCATCTATTTACTGTGGCAATGACAGGTCATGCAGAGGATAAGGGGTTCAACTACTGCAGCAAGTAACAGATGAAACATTATTGTTATAATGTAGTAAAAGAGAGCACGAGCGAGAGAGTGGGATTGTATCGGAATGAACAAGGGGGTTTTGCTTGCCTGGCACTTCTGAAGATAACATTGAGTCTTCATCAGTGTCAACGATGACAGCGTCGGAGCAGTGTCTACCGAGAGGGGACAATTACCGGCAAACAAGGAAGAGCACATTCAATGCAATGCACAATATGATGCATGATCATGACATGACAATATGTTGTGATTTGGGCTAATGCAACAGAAAGTCATTTAAATTGAAGTGGAATTCAAAACTATATCAAATTCCAACTCCAAACCTATTATGAAATTTGCCCTAATCATGTTTCATCCTAAACAGTGAGGTTAACTTGCTCAAACATGCATGAAAATGGTACAGATGGATTCCTTGATTTTTTCTGATAATGTTTCATATATAAATTATTTAAGTTGGAGTTACGGTTGAATTTCTATGATTTTTAGAAGTTTAAACTGTTTTCTAGAATTTCCTGATTTATTTTAAATCCAGAAAATCAATTACTGCATCAGCATCATGTCATGACGATGTTAGCAGGTCAACAGGGGCTGGTCCAGGTCAAACCTTACCAGTGGGGCACACTGGTCAGTGACCCGGTGCCAGTTTGTCTCACAGACAGGTGGGGCCAGTCAACGGTGACGTCAGCGGGTCAACTGACGTGCGGGGTCCATTGTGTTTAAATAAAACTAAGCAGAAATTAAATTGGTGTTAGTTAAGGGCGTGGGGCCCAGTAGTTAGTGAGAGAGGGGGTTAGTTAGCCCCGTCATTAGCAGTTAACGATGTTGCCACGTCGGCTCGCCGGCGTTTAGCCGCCGGCGATCATTTGCCGCGGCGGACGTGCGTCGGAAAAGCGCCAGGGGCCGCGGTTTGTCATGCAGAAAGCATCGGGGAGAAGCCCTTGCTCGGGCGCATCCAATGGGCCAGACAGGGGGTCGCGGGGCGGCCGGAATCTCGCCGGCGACGAGCTTTGGCGGCGGCGCAGCTACGGGTTTGCACGGGCGCGGCGTGGCGGAGCACGGGGAGCTCAACCAAAGGCATAGACGATGTCGTGGGGTCACCAGGAGCACGTCTGTGCCACTAGGGCGAGCAAGCGAAGCTCGGGAGCGTGTGGCTCAACATCCATGGCAGACGGCGGCTCCGGTTACTCGCGGGGCTGTGGCTACGGAACAAAAATGATGACGTGGTTAAGCGGGAAAGGACCGGGAGCTCACGACGATCATGTAGGGAAGGTCAGCGAGCTCGGGGAGGCGACGGAGCGAGCGGGGCGGCGAGATGGATCTCTGGCGTCCGACGGCGAGGATGAGGATGATGGCGTCGCTTAGGGTGCTCCGCGGGCGCGTCCTTCATCTTGGGGCTCCGTGGCGTCGAGGCGGAGCCTCTGGACAGCACAGAGAAGCGAGGGGGAGGCGATGGCCGCGGTTGCGCTCGTCGGCGGCGATGACAGCGCTCGGTGGTCGTGTGGGAAAGAGGCAGAGGAGGGAAGAGTGCTCGAGGGGGAGAGAGGAGAGGTGCAGGCGGTCGATGGAAGTGCGTGGCGCCCGGGGACGACTCCAGCAGCAGCAAGCAGGCAGGAGGTGGCCGTGCGCGTGCCGGCGTGCGGTGGCCACACGCCTCAGTCCTTCTGGCAGAGGAAGGAGAAGACACGGGAGCCCCTGGTGGGCTGGGCCGCCAGCTGGGCCACTAGGTGGGCTGGAAGGCCAGGTAAGTTGGCCCAGGTAGTTCTCTCTCCCTCTCTGATTTATGTTTTAATTTGGTTTTCTATTATTCTGTAGTCTTTAGGGCTTTATTAAAAATACTTAGACACTTCCAAAAATCATGAAACTACTCATGATCACTGTTGGGAATATATCCTACAGTAAACATTTTAGTTTATGATTATTTGAACATTTAAAATATTTAATAGCATTTAAATGCCCAAATGCCAATAGAGTATGATTTAATCCAGAGCCCAAATATGTCATGCAAAAATGTGCATCACCTCTGGTTACTGTTTCCAGCTTTTTCCAAGAATGATGAACATTTTTTAAAGCCATTTGGATTTACTGGAAATATTTTGGTTAAACCTAGTGAATTCCTTTAATGCTAGGGTTTAGGCAATCCCCATTTCAAGTTTCTTTCAAAGTTTAAACATGATGCACACATGAAGTTACCCTAGTGCAATGCCAGAAGCTAGGGATGTGACAACTCACCCCCACTAAACAAGACGTGAGGTAAGAAGGAAGGGGGGGGGGCACAAGACCAACACGATCTTCACGATCCAGGTTGCACCTCAAAAGGTTGTTGATTCGTTGCATACATTGATCTTGACATCCTCGCTTTTGAGATTTTCATCCACGCGATGACGACAGAAAGAAACTATACTAAGATTGATCTTCTCGAAGATCGAGCTATACAAGATCCACTCGCGGAATGAGATGTTGAAACATCTTGAGTTGAGACACAGAACACATCGAGAGGGATGGAAGAACAAACGACGGGGTTTGATTTGTGGGCAGCAATTCCACGCTTAGAAAGATGGTGGATGGTGTCAAGGTGTCGAGGAAATAATTGCCATGATCCCTTAATGGGACACCTTGGGAAAGGTGACTCGTTGGATTGTTCCCTTAAGTGGCAAAAAGAATTACTTTTGATCCATAGATCATTGAAACTCTTCATACCAGCTTAAGGCAATTTACAATTGATCGTTTGAAAGAGCTCGAAGAAATGGCAAACCCTGACTAGAATAGATGATGTGGACTACCTTGTTGAAGACAACGCAAGGGATGATTTTGTTTGCGCGTGCTCTCAAGAACTTGAGCATTTCCATAATCATCAAGGTTCTACCAACATCCGTGGCAAGGATCCTGGCAACACGACATACTACCATGATGACTAGTGATGGATGATGCGGATACAAAGGAAGATAACACCCTCTTAGACCTTCCCTTAGCGAGGCTAAGGAAACAGAATCTGGACGATCGACCGGGAGACATTTAGCACTCCGCTTCTAATGTTCTCCTTGATGTGCTAGCGTAATCCATTCATAGATATGGTTTGATATCTAGAACATCAAGTAAAAGGTCGGACTTCGGAAGCTCAAGAATCCATAAGGAATAACTACGGAGGTAGATCCCGCGAGATCCTTATGGGGAGGTGACCAACTTCTTCAACCAAGCTACTACAATAATAGGCCTTCCGGCTAGGTGTGTTGGCCATGACATCCACATTACCGGTTATAGAGAGACCAACATTATAGTTCTTGGAGTATATTCCAACCATCATATCTGCCTGAGATTCAGATCCGATTGGTGATCGGATACTTCAGACTCAGCATGTCTGAAAAGAAAGTTTGCAACAAAATTCGATGAGATGGCATTGCAAGATTCTCAGAAAATGAACTACGATAGTAAGCTCCAAAACATGAGCCGGTTTTGCTACAAACCTGTGAACACGCTGTCCCAGACAAACATGACCACATAGTAGTCTTATAATAAAACACTACTGAGTCCAGATGGGGAACCATCATCGAGGATACCAAAGTCCTTGCGTAAGTCTAGCTCTTAAGAAGAAACTTCTTCTCCTTGAACAAATCAATCAGTGGCTTGGTGTGCTAGGGATTCATATAGAATGAAGGTTGCAAGTCTCCAGACCACAGAATACTTCGCACATATGCATGACTAACTTGGGATGATTCCAGAGAAAGCGAAACAAACTTTCCCAAATTCATGGCGGCAACTTGCTTCAAATGCACGTGAACTAGAGGAAGTCACTTCTTATACCAAACATATGCTTCATGAGCCAGCATGAAGAAATGCTTTCAAAGTTTCCAACACTAGCTTAATGTTCAACATGAATCATGGATAAGATGAAAATATTGTCGATGGGCTCAACAACAGGTCATCCAGATTTCTGTGAAGATGGAATTCCATAATTATCTGGACAAGGTGATAGCATTGGTCAGACCCAAAAGATATAACGGTGTATACTCGAGGAAACCCACGAGTAAGACAACATTATGAACATCGTTGGTTCTCATTTGATTTGATGATATCCCATACTCGAATCGAAGTTTTGATACGACAATAGGTCCAACAACTGATCACAGGGACCAATCGATGAAGATATCATCTTTCTTCAACACACACACACACACACAAAATATCCCTTGACACGAACTAAGTCAGACAAGCTTTTATCTTCCAACTCTCCAAGTTGTTGTTTGGCTTAACCAACTAGCTCAGGGGTATCCAACACAGATTCTTGGAGAATGGGTGGTTTGGAGGAAAACCAGCATGATCACGAACTCAACGTAGCGGTCAGGTGTCAACCTGGTAATACTTTCGAGAAGATATTCAGAACATCACGAACCACCGATATGTTATTAAGCTCGAGAACAATCTTGCTTTTCAGAGCAAGATGATATGATCAAATAAGCAAGGGATTGGGAAAATCCTAACCTGTTGATCGAAGAGTGCACCAGGAAACAAGGACTAGGTAGCACGATCAACCTTAGGGTGATGATTCAATAATCAGCACACTAAGAATGATATTAATGTCCATTAACTACCAAGCAGCGGAGTTGCTAGGAGTATTTATTTCACACATCATAGTTCACTTGCCGGCATTCCAGTTGCGACAACACGGGACCGAGGAATGAAAAATGATGGCAAGAGTATCACTACGTCAAGAATTCATGAGAGATGCTGCAATTCCTATGACAATCCTGACATAAAGGGGATAATACTTCGAGGTAGAACAGAACAAAAGCTTGATTGCATTTGATCTGCGAAATACAACTGCTTTGACCCAAACCTAGAAATGGACGAGGTACTGGAATTTGTTTCTCCTAGTCATTCTGAAATAGAACGGCTCGACGGACCACAAGGGTAATAGGCACCGATGAACGAATGCTCACATACTCTTGACTATCAGTTGATAGATGAAGGTCGGAATATAACGGAAGGGGGACAACTCAAGGAACATATAACTTTCTGAGTTGTGGATGCATATATTAGTATGTCGAACGAGTTCAACATATTTCTTCCGGATAACCCATGCAGAAAGGTAGGGTTGGCAGAGTCACAACATAGAATGGAGAACTCATCAGGAGCACTCTGTCGTGACCTTTTGGTTCAAAAGAACTCCTGCCAAGAATGGTTCATGATAATTGGAAGAAGGATGTACCACGAACCTCGAGGACTATCGCAAAGGTTACTAATATCCTAAAGGAACTAGCAACACTATCAACATGAGGTAAGTAGGGTGAATCTTGGGTTCAAGAACCCATGAATAGAGTACCTGCTACTACATGGCATCACGGGATGCTTTCGAGAATAGTGGCAAGAATCACACACTGGGATACAAAACATGGCTAGATCACTAGGTGACTCCCTAAAACACCTAGGGCCATAAAAATAGCTCCAACATATATGTCGAGGCAACAAACTACCTCAACTCACCGATTAGTGATTAATCTGGCCCAATTGGACATCAGGAACAGGAGGAAAGGGGTTTGCAAATGCATCAGACTACTTAGAAACCTGGGATGACTCGGACAGCATAACAGCTGTAAATGCTCAAAAAGATTTGAGACATCCTGCAAAATGGTGGCATAACCACTCAACATCATAATATCAAGGTTCCGAGACCAATTATGAACACACGGAAGTACTGGAAACTGAACCGCGGCATGAAACCATCAATCCTATAAGTCAACGGGTTAGTAACACGTTATCCTGATAGGTAGATGAGAAAGCCTAGTTCTTAATTCCCGTAGAAAAGAAGAAGTTGACTCAGATCAGAAGGGCATAGGGTAAAGGAGTAAAAAGAGCCTTACATTCCCTTCCACAATCAATTCCCTTACATAACTAAAGCATTTCTAGACTCAACTTCGACCGGTTGGCTTGGTAATCCTACAGGCAGTCAGGCTCTGATACCAAATCTGTCAGGACCCCAATCCTAAGTCACACCGATCTAGCATGTAACACTTCATATAACTTTGCGGCCTCATGCACGGTATTCCCACGGGTGCCACCTTACCTGGCCCGGGACCGTTTGCGCCTTTTGGCTCACGTATATGATAATGTTGCTAGCATCCATATGACAGAGAACCCGGGCCGACATGGCTAGTCGTGAACCCAAAGCGGCACCAACCTATGGGGACATACATACATGAATCACATCGAGCATGTCAGTCAGCAGCGTGTGAATCCGGGCTGTAGCACTGGGCTAACATGACTCTGGGAACCCGGGCTATAGCAGGCTACGCAGGACTCCGGATTTCACCGCGTGACATTTCCCCGAAGGGACAGACACAGGAACGAAGTGAAACACATGCCGGCCAGTCAAGTGTCCTGAGCAGTAGTGCTGGGCTAGCAGGACTCCGGTGAACCGGGCTGTAGCAGACTACTATGGCTCATGGAAGCACTAGACTACATTTCCCCATAAGAGAGGCTGCCAAGGATAAACAACTAGATTGTCGGATCCCACACATACCAAGCATTTCAATCATACACACAATATGCTCGATATGTGTAAATACAACATGGCATCACAACATAACTCTACGACTCAAGTATTTATTCATTAGGCTCCAAGGAGCAAGAAATTACAAACATGGGTCTCATGACCCAACAATCATAGCATACAAATCAAAGCACATGCGGAAGCTTAACATGTCTGGGTACATACATCTACAAATGGAAAAGGCTAAGAAGCCTGACTAACTACCAGATCCTGCCGAGGGCACAAGATCGTAGCTGAGGTATCAAGCTAAACGTCGAAGTCCACACGGAACTACTAGCGAGACTGAAGTCTCTCTGCAAATCAAAAATTAAGCAAACGTGAGTACAAACATACTCAGCAAGACTTACATCAGGACTAGCTACATATGCATTGGTATCAACAAGGGGGGTGGTGGAGTTTGACTGCAGCAAGCCAGCTTTGACTCAGTGGCTAACCTGAACTACGACTGCAAGCAACTCTTTTGAGGTGGCGCACACGAGTCCACATATTCACATTCAATACACCACTATGGATCCGCTCCCGTCTCCCTACGAGAAGGCCATCCATAGCACTCACACTTATCTTGTGAGTTTTAGAGTATCCACTTCCACTTGTCTATGAACTGTTATAGGCAACCCAAAAGTCCTTTACCGCAGACACGGCTATTCGAATATATCATTTATAACCCTGCAGGGGTGTACTTCTTCACACACGCTCTCGCCACTTACCACCATGTACACGTCGTGTATCTCGGCAACCTTCAAGCGGAAGCCTGGCGAGGGAGTCGGCCATGACCTGACTAACCACACGAGTCTCTAGTCTAGGTTTATCGCCTATTTGGGTTCCATCCGCGAGGAGATCCGGCCGGAGTTTTGCTCACAGCCCCAAACGATGTGTGCAGGGTTCCCGAGACACAAAACGGGCGCCCGGTACACCGTGCCATGGTGTATCTACCGCATCATAGCCCACCCCTAGGGTCAGCGCTATGCACGGCCGCCAACACATATCCTACAAACACCAGAAACTAGTTGCAACTCCTGGACAGAGGACAAGGGCAGTTAATAAGTCGAGAGGGTCCATTGGTTTCGGGCCCAATGCGTGGTAGTAGCTGGTCATGGATCACAAACACAGAACTCAGTTCCTAAGAACGGTTTCAATGAGACAACCCACCATGTACTCCTACATGGCCTCTCACTGCTACCTTTACCAAATCGTGTTCACACACTTAGCTCACACACAGTAGGACATGTTCATCATTGTTCCAATTCATCCCCGATGAATCAGACCTGACACAACTCTAAGCAATAGCAGGCATGACAAACAAGCATGAATGAGTAGGCACACCAGGGCTCAAACAACTCCTACTCATGCTAGTGGGTTTCATCTATTTACTGTGGCAATGACATGTCATGCAGAGGATAAGGGGTTCAACTACCGCAGCAAGTAACAGATGAAACGTTGTGGTTCTAATGCAGTAAAAGAGAGCAGGAGCGAGAGAGTGGGATTGTATCAGAATGAACAAGGGGGTTTTGCTTGCCTGGCACTTCTGAAGATAACATTGAGTCTTCATCAGTGTCAACGATCACAGCGTCGGAGCAGCATCTACCGAGAGGGGACAATTACCGGCAAACAAGGAAGAGCACAATCAATGCAATGCACAATATGATGCATGATCATGACATGACAATATGTTGTGATTTGGGCTAATGCAACAGAAAGTCATTTAAATTGAAGTGGAATTCAAAACTATATCAAATTCCAACTCCAAACCTATTATGAAATTTGCCCTAATCATGTTTCATCCTAAACAGTGATGTTAACTTGCTGAAACATGCATGAAAATGGTACAGATGGATTCCTTGAATTTTTCTAATAATATTTCATATATAAATTATTTCATTTGGACTTACGGTTGAATTTCTATGATTTTTAGAAGTTTAAACTGTTTTCTGGAATTTCCTGATTTATTTTAAATCCAGAAAATCAATTAATGCATCAGCATCACGTCATGACGACGTCAGCAGGTCAACAGGGTGTTGGGGAACATAGCAGAAATTCAAAATTTTCTATGCATCACCAAGATCAATCTATGGAGTAATCTAGCAACGAGGGGAAGGAGAGTGCATCTACATACCCTTGTAGATCGCTAAGATGAAGCGTTCTAGTGAACGGGGTTGATGGAGTCGTACTCGTCGTGATCCAAATCACCGGTGATCCTAGTGCCGAACGGACGGCACCTCCGTGTTCAACACACGTATAGCCCGGTGACGTCTCCTACGCCTTGATCCAGCAAGGGGAGAAGGAGAGGTTGGGGAAGACTCCATCCAGCAGCAGCATGATGGCATGGTGGTGGTGGAGGAGCGCGGGACTCCAGCAGGGCTTTGCCAAGCACTACGAGAGACGAGGAGGGAGAGAGGTAGGGTTGCGCCAATAGGGAGAGCAAATCACACGTGTTGGGCAGCCCCATACCTCAAGTATATATAGGTGGAGGGGAGGGGCTGCACCCCCACCTAGGTTTCCACCCCTAGGGGTGGCAGCCAGCCCTAGATCCCATCTAGGGGGGTGGCCAAGGGGGGAGAGAGGGGGGGCGCACCACTAGGTGGGCCTTAGGCCCATCTGAGCCTAGGGTTTCCC
>NC_041388.1:363122778-363201482 GCF_002162155.2 Triticum dicoccoides
CCCACCTGGGGCTGGTCCCCTCTCACACATGGCCCACGCAGCCCTCTGGGGCAGGTAGCCCCACCTGGTGGACCCCCGGGACCCTCCCGGTGGTCCCGGTACGTTACCGATAGCACCCGAAACTTTTTCGGTGACCAAAACAGGACTTCCCACATATAAATCTTTACCTCTGGACCATTCCGGAACTCCTCGTGATGTCCGGGATCTCATCCGGGACTCCGAACAATATTCGGTAACCGCGTACATACTTTCCCTATAACCCTAGCGTCATCGAACCTTAAGTGTGTAGACCCTACGGGTTCGGGAACCATGCAGACATGACCGAGACACCTCTCCGGCCAATAACCAACAGCGGGATCTGGATACCCATGTTGGCTCCCACATGTTCCACGATGATCTCATCGGATGAACCACGATGTCGAGGATTCAATCAATCCCGTATTCAATTCCCTTTGTCTAGTGGTACGATACTTGCCCGAGATTCAATAGTCGGTATCCCGATACCTTGTTCAATCTCGTTACGGGCAAGTCTCTTTACTCGTTCCGTAACACATCATCCTGTGATCAACTCCTTGATCACATTGTGCACATTATGATGATGTCCTACCGAGTGGGCCCAGAGATACCTCTCCGTTTACACGGAGTGACAAATCCCAGTCTCGATTCGTGCCAACCCGACAGACACTTTCGGAGATACCTGTAGTGAACCTTTATAGCCACCCAGTTACGTTGTGACGTTTGGCACACCCAAAGCACTCCTACGGTATCCGGGAGTTGCACAATCTCATGGTCTAAGGAAATGATACTTGACATTAGAAAAGCTTTAGCATACGAACTACACGATCTTTGTGCTAGGCTTAGGATTGGGTCTTGTCCATCACATCATTCTCCTAATGATGTGATCCCGTTATCAACAACATCCAATGTCCATGGTCAGGAAACCATAACCATCTATTGATCAACGAGCTAGTCAACTAGAGGCTTACTAGGGACATGGTGTTGTCTATGTATCCACACATGTATATGAGTTTCCTATCAGTACAATTCTAGCATGGATAATAAACGATTATCATGAACAAGGAAATATAATAATAACCAATTTATTATTGCCTCTAGGGCATATTTCCAACAGTATCCCTATTGCACTAGAGTCAATAATCTAGTTCACATCGCCATGTGATTAACACTCATAGGTCACATCGCCATGTGATCAACATCCAAAGAGTTTACTAGAGTCACTAATCTACTTCACACCACTATGTGATTAATACTCAATGAGTTCTGGGTTTGATCATGTTATGCTTGTGAGAGAGGTTGTAGTCAACGGGTCTTGCCATATTCAGATCCCTATGTATTTCGCAAAACTTTATGTCATATCGTAGATGCTGCTACCACGTTCCACTTGGAGCTATTCCAAATTGTTGCTCCATTATACGTATCCGGTATCTCTACTCAGAGCTATCCGGATAGGTGTTAAGCTTGCATCAATGTAACTCTTTACGTCGAACTCTTTATCATCTCCATAACCGAGAAACATTTCCTTATTCCTCTAAGGATAATTTCGACCGCTATCTAGTGATCCAGTCCTAGATCACCTTTGTACCCTCTTGCCAGACATGTGGCAAGGCACACATCAGATGCGGTACTCAGCATGGCATACCATATAGAGCCTATGACAAGAGCATAGGGGACGACCTTCATCCTTCCTCTTTCTTATGCCATGGTCAATCTTCGAGTCTTACTCAACTTCACACCTTACAACTCAGGTAAGAACCCCTTCTTTGACTGATCTATTTTGAACTCCTTCAAAAACATGTCAAGGTGTGCATTCTTTGAAAGTACCATCAGGCGTTTTGATCTACCTCTATAGATCTTGATGCCCAATATGTAAGCAGCTTTATCCAAGTCTTCCTTTGAAAAGCACTCTTCAAACAACCGTTTATGCTTTCCAGAAATTCTACATTATTTCGGATCTACAATATGTCATCCACATATACTTATCAGAAATGTTGTAGTGCTCCCACTCACTTTCTTGTAAATACAAGTTCCTATCAAACATTGTATAAACCTAAAAACTTTGATCACTCTATCAAAGCATGTATTCTGACTCCGAGATGCTTGCTCTACTCCATAGAAGGATTGCTGGAGCTAGCATACCTTTTAGCATCCTTTGGATCGACAAAACCTTTTATTGTATCACATACAACCTTTTCTTACGGAAACTGGTAAGAAAACTTGTTTTGACATCCATCTGTCAGATTTCATAAACGAGAAATACAGCTAATGCTAACATGATTCCGACGGACTTAAGCATCACTACGGGTGAGAAATTCTCATCATAGTCAACTCCTTGAACTTGTGAAAAGACTCTTTCCCACAAGTCGAGCTTCATAGACGGTAACATTACCGCCCACGTCCGTCTTCTTCTTAAAGATCCATTTATCTCAATGGCTTGCCTATCAACGGGCAAGTCCACCAAAGTCCATACTTTGTTCTGATACATGGATCCTATCTCGGATTTCATGGATTCTAACCATTTGTCGGAATACGGGCCCACCATCGCTTCTCCATAGCTCATAGGTTCATTGTTGTCTAACAACATGATATCTAAGACAGGATTACCGTACCACTCAGGAGTAGTACATATCCTTGTCGACCTATGATGTTCGATAGCAACTTGATCCGAAGCTTCATGATCACTATCATTAACTTCCTCTTCAATAGACGTAGGCGCCACAGAAAACATCTTTCTGTGTTGCATCACTCTCTGGTTGAAGTAAAGGTTCAACGACCTCATCAAGTTATATCTTCCTCCCACTCAATTCTTTCGAGAGAAACTCCTTCTCGAGAAAGGACCCATTCTTAGCGACAAACAATTTTCCCTCAGATCTGAGATAGAAGGTATACCCAACTGTCACCTGTGGGTATCCTATGAAGATGTGTTTGTCCGCTTTGGGTTCGAGCTTCTCCGGCTGAAGCCTTAGGCATCGCAGCCCCAAACATTAAGAAATGACAACTTTGGTTTCTTGTCAAACCAATGTTCATACGACGTCGTCTCAACAGACTTATATGGTGTCCTATCTAAAGTGAATGCAGCTGTCTTTAACGCATAACCTCAAAATGAAAACGGTAGATCGGTAAGAGACATCATAGATCACACCATATCTCATAAGGTTCGATTACGACGTCCTGACACACCATTACCTATGGTGTTCCAGGTGGCTTCAACTGTGAAACAATTCCACAATGTCTTAAGTGATTGCCAAATTCATAACTCAGAAATTCTCATCGATCAGATCATAGGAATTTGATCTTCTTGTTATGATGGTTCTTAACTTCACTCTGAAATCGCTTGAACTTTTCAAACATTTCAGACTTGTGCTTCATTAAGTAAATATACCTATATCTACTCAGATCGTCAGTGAAGATGAGAAAATAGCGGTATCCACTGCACGCTTCAATTCTCATTGGATCACATGTATCAGCATGCATGATTTCCAACAAGTCACTTGCCCGTTTCATTGTTCCTGAAAATGGGGTCTTAGTCATCCTGTCCATGAGGCATGGCTCGCATGTGTCAAGTGATTCCAAATCAAGTGACTCCAAACATCCATCAATATGGAGTTTCTTCATGCATCTTACACCAACATGACCTAAGCGGTAGTGCCACAAGAAAGTGGTACTATCATTGTTAACTCTACATCTTTTGGCGTGAACATCTGTATTACCACGACCGAGATTCAATGAACCATTCACATAGGGTGCATGACCATGAAAGGTATTATTCATGTAAATAGAATAATCATTATTCTCTAATTTAAATGAATAACCATATTGCAATGAACATGATCTAATCATATTCATGCTCAACGTAGACACCTGATAACATTTATCTAGGTTCAATACTAATCCTGAAGGCAGATGGAGCGTGCGATGGTGATCTTATCAACTTTGGAAATACTTCCAACACACATCGTCACCTCGTCCTTAGCCAGTCTACGTTTAGTCCTTAGCTTTTTTTTCAAGTCACCAATAATAGCAACTGAACCGGTATCCAATACCCAGGTGCTACCAGGAGTACTAGTGAGGTACACATTAAAAACACGTATATACTTTGTTGAAGTTGCCAACCTTCTTATCTACCATGCATTTGGGGTAATTCCGCTACCAGTGACCGTTCCCCTTATAATAGAAGCACTTAGTCTCGGGTTTGGGTTCAACCTTGGGTTCCTTCACTGGAGCGGCAACTGGTTTGCCATCCATGAAGTTTCCCTTCTAGCCCTTGCCCTTCTTGAAACCAGTGGTCTTGTTAAACCATCAACACTTGATGCTCCTTCTTGATTTCTACCTTTTGTGGTCTTAAGCACCGCAAACAGCTCCGGGATGCATGTCATAGTTCATCACGAAGATCTAGTAGCTTAGTGATAGTGGCTAGAGAACTCTATCAATCACTATCTTATCTGGAAGTTTTAACTCCCACTTGATTTAAGTGATTGTAGCACCCAGACATTCTGAGCACATGCTCACTAGTTGAGCTATTCTCATCCATCTTGTTGGCTAAAGAACTTGTCAGAGGTCTCACACCTCTCAACACAGGCATGAGCCTGAAATCCCAATTTTAGCTCTTGGAACATCTCATATGTCTTATGGCGTTCAAAACGTCATTGGAATCCCGATTCTAAGTCGTAAAGTATGGTGTGCTAAACTATCAAGTAGTCATCAGGATGTGTCTGTCAGGTGTTCACAACATCCACAGACAATGTTGTAGGGGTTTGCACATCGAGTGGTGCATCAAGACGTAAGCCTTCTGTGTAGCAGTGAGGACACTCCTCGGACTACGGACCTAGTCCGCATCATTGCTTACAATATCTTTCAACTCAATCTTTCTCTAGGAACGTATTGAAACATGGAGCTACAACGTGAGCTATTTATCTACAACATATTTGCAAAGACAATTTAGACTACGTTCATGATAATTGAGTTCATCTAATCAAATTATTTAATGACCTCCCACTCAGATAGACATCCCTCTAGCCATCTAAGTAAACATGATCCGAATCGACTAGGCCGTGTCCGATCATCACGTGAGACGGACTAGTCATCAACGGTGAACATCTCATGTTGATCGTATCTTCTATCCGAGTCATGTTCGACCTTTCGGTCTTCCGTATTCCGAGGCCATGTCTGTACATGCTAGGCTCGTCAAGTCAACCTAAGTGTTTCGCATGTGTCCCGAGGCCATGTCTGTACATGCTAGGATCGTCAACACCCGTTGTATTCGAACGTTAGAACCTATCACACCCGATCATCACGTGGTGCTTCGAAACAACGAACCTTCACAATGGTGCACAGTTAGGGGGAACACTTTTCTTGAAATTTTAGTGAGGGATCATCTTATTTAAGCTACCGTCGTTCTAAGCAAATAAGATGTAAAACATGATAAACATCACATGCAATCAAATAGTGACATGATATGGCCAATATCATTTTGCTCCTTTTGATCTCCATCTTCGGGGCTCCATGATCATCGTTGTCACCGGCATGACACCATGATCTCCATCATCATGATCTCCATCATCGTGTCTTCTTGAAGTTGTCTCGTCATCTATTACTTCTACTACTATGGCTAACGCTTTAGCAATAAAGTAAAGTAATTACATGACGTTGAAGTTGACACGCAGGTCATAAATAAATTAAGACAACTCCCATGGCTCCTGCCGGTTGTCATACTCATCGACATGCAAGTCGTGATTCCTATTACAAGAACATGATCAATCTCATACATCACATATATCATTCATCACATCCCTTTGGCCATATAACATCACACGACATATGCTGCAAAAACAAGTTAGACGTCCTCTAATTGTTGTTGCAAGTTTTTACATGGCTGCTATAGGTTTCTAGCAAGAACGTTTCTTACCTACGCGAAAACCACAACGTGATATGCCAATTTCTATTTACCCTTCATAAGGACCCTTTTCATCGAATCCGATCCGACTAAAGTGGGAGAGACAGACACCCGCTAGCCACCTTATGCAACTAGTGCATGTCAGTCGGTGGAACCAGTCTCACGTAAGAGTACGTGTAAGGTCGGTCCGGGCCGCTTCATCCCACGATGCCGCCGAATCAAGATAAGACTAGTAACGGCAAGTAAATTGACAATATCGACGCCCACAACTGCTTTATGTTCTACTCTTGCATAGAAACTATGCATAGACCTAGCTCATGATGCCACTGTTGGGGAATGTAGCAGAAATTCAAAATTTTCTATGCATCACCAAGATCAATCTATGGAGTAATCTAGCAATGAGGGGAAGGAGAGTCCATCTACATACCCTTGTAGATCGCTAAGCGGAAGCGTTCAAGTGAACGGGGTTAATGGAGTCATACTCGTCGTGATCCAAATCACCGATGATCCTAGTGCCGAACAGACGGCACCTCCGTGTTCAACACACGTACAACCCGATGACGTCTCCTACGCCTTGATCCAGCAAGGGGAGAAGGAGAGGTTGGGGAAGACTCCATCCAGCAGCAGCATGACGGCGTGGTGTTGGTGGAGGAGTGCGGGACTCCAGCAGGGCTTCGCCAAGCACTACGAGAGACGAGGAGGGAGAGAGGTAGGGCTGCGCCAATAGGGAGAGCAAATCACACGTGTTGGGCAGCCCCATACCTCAAGTATATATAGGGGGAGGGGAGGGGCTGCGCCCCCACCTAGGTTTCCACCCCTAGGGGTGGCGGCCAGCCCTAGATCCCATCTAGGGGGGCGGCCAAGGGGGGAGAGAGGGGGGGCGCACCACTAGGTGGGCCTTAGGCCCATCTGAGCCTAGGGTTTCCCCTTTTTCCTTCTCTCTTCGCCTTGGGCCCTGGTGGGGGGGGGGGGCACCAGCCCACCTGGGGTTGGTCCCCTCTCCACTTGGCCCACGCAGCCCTCTGGGGCAGGTAGCCCCACCTGGTGGACCCCCAGGACCCTCCCGGTGGTCCCGGTACGTTACCGATAGCACCCGAAACTTTTCCGGTGACCAAAACAAGACTTCCCATATATAAATCTTTACCTCTGGACCATTCTGGAACTCCTCGTGATGTCCGGGATCTCATCCGGGACTCCGAACAATATTCGGTAACCGCGTACATACTTTCCCTATAACCCTAGCGTCATCGAACCTTAGGTGTGTAGACCCTACGGGTTCAGGAACCATGCAGACATGACCGAGACACCTCTCCGGCCAATAAGCAACAGCGGGATCTGGATACCCATGTTGGCTCCCACATGTTCCACGATGATCTCATCGGATGAACCACGATTTCGAGGATTCAATCAATCCCGTATTCAATTCCCTTTGTCTAGAGGTACGATACTTGCCCGAGATTCGATCGTCGGTACCTCGATACCTTGTTCAATCTCGTTACCGGCAAGTCTCTTTACTCGTCAACACATCATCCCGTGATCAACTCCTTGATCACATTGTGCACATTATGATGATGTCCTACCGAGTGGTCCCAGAGATACCTCTCCGTTTACACTGAGTGACAAATCCCAGTCTCGATTCGTGCCAACCCAATAGACACTTTCGGAGATACCTGTAGTGAACCTTTATAGCCACCCAGTTACGTTGTGACGTTTGGCACACCCAAAGCACTCCTACGGTATCCGGGAGTTGCACAATCTCATGGTCTAAGGAAATGATACTTGACATTAGAAAAGCTTTAGCATACGAACTACACGATCTTTGTGCTAGGCTTAGGATTGGGTGTTGTCCATCACATCATTCTCCTAATGACGTGATCTCGTTATCAACGACATCCAATGTCCATGGTCAGGAAACCGTAACCATCTATTGATCAACGAGCTAGTCAACTAGAGGCTTACTAGGGACATGGTGTTGTCTATGTATCCACAC
This sequence comes from Triticum dicoccoides, assembly GCF_002162155.2. Classification (NCBI taxonomy): domain Eukaryota; kingdom Viridiplantae; phylum Streptophyta; class Magnoliopsida; order Poales; family Poaceae; genus Triticum; species Triticum dicoccoides. The sequence goes on from NC_041388.1 coordinate 363,130,680, forward strand.
ATGTATATGAGTTTCCTATCAATACAATTCTAGCATGGATAGTAAACGATTATCATGAACAAGGAAGTATAATAATAACCAATTTATTATTGCCTCTAGGGCATATTTCCAACACAGGGGCTGGTCCAGGTCAAACCTTACCAGTGGGGCCCACTGATCAGTGTCTCGATGCCAGTTTGTCTCACAGACAGGTGGGGCCAGTCAACGGTGACGTCCGCGGGTCAACTGACGTGCGGGGTCCACTGCGTTTAAATAAAACTAAGCAGAAATTAAACTGGTGTTAGTTAAGGGTGTGGGGCCCAGTAGTCAGTGAGAGAGGGGGTTAGTTAGCCCCATCATTAGCATTTAACGATGTTGCCATGTCGGCTCGCCGGCGTTCAGCTGCCGGCGACCATTTGCCGCGGCGGACGTGCGTCGGAAAAGCGCCAGGGGCCGCGGTTTGTCGTGCAGAATGCATCGGGGAGAAGCCCTTGCTCGGGCGCATCCAATGGTGAGAGAGGAGAGGTGCAGGCGGTCAAGGGAAGTGCGTGGCGCTCGGGGACGACTCCATCAGCGGCAAGCAGGTAGGAGGTGGCTGTGCGCATGCCGGCATGCGGTGGCCACGCGCCTCGGTCCTTCTGGCAGAGGAAGGAGAAGACACGGGAGCCCCTGGTGGGCTAGGCCGCCAGCTGGGCCACTAGGTGGGCTGGAAGGCCAGGTAAGTTGGCCCAGGTAGTTCTCTCTCCCTCTCTGATTTTTGTTTTAATTTGGTTTTCTATTACTCTATAGTCTTTAGGGCTTTATTAAAAATACTTAGACACTTCCAAAAATCATGAAACTACTCATGATCACTGTTGGGAATATATCCTACAGTAAAAATTTTAGTTCATGATTATTTGTGCATTTAAAATATTTAATAGCATTTAAATGCCCAAATGCAAATAGAGTATGATTTAATCCAGAGCACAAATATGTCATGCAAAAATGTGCATCACCTCTGGTTACTGTTTCCAGCTTTTTCCAAGAATGATGAACATTTTTTTAACGCCATTTGGATTTACTGGAAATATTTTGGTTAAACCTAGTGAATTCCTTTAATGCTAGGGTTTAGGCAATCCCCATTTCAAGTTTCTTTCAAAGTTTAAACATGATGCACACATGAAGTTACCCTAGTGCAATGCCAGAAGCTAGGGATGTGACAGTGAACTTGTCCACAGTGACGTAGAGGTAGCGATAGCCCCCTGGCGCCCGAGGAAACGGGCCCAGAATGTCCAGCCCCCAAACTGCGAACAACCATGAGAGGGGCATAGTCTGTAGACCCCCCGCAGGCTGATGGATCTACTTGGCGTGAAACTGGCAGGCCTCGCAAGCCTTCACCAGCTCAACAGCGTCGATGAGCGCTGTGGGCCAGTAGAATCCACTACGGAATGCCTTGCCGATGAGGGTTCGTGACGACGAGTGGTGCCCGCAGTCTCCGCCGTGTTTGTCCGCCAGTAGCTCCTTCCCTTGCTCTCGGGAGATGCAACGTAGGGACACGTCATTTGGTCGTTTCCTGTAGAGCTCTCCATCCTTGATGCAATAAGCTGTGGCCTGCCGCGCCACACGCTCCGCTTCCTCCTCGTTCTCCGGTAGAGTCCCTTGCATCAGGTAGTTCTTGAGCTCCGAGATCCAACACCCTTCCTGAGGCTCTAACGCCAGGAGCAGGCGTGCCCCTGAGTCTGGGCCGCTGACCGGGGCTCCTGAGGCAGGCGGCTGAGGGAGCTCCTCCCTTGGTTGCGCCATGCTCGACAGTGACGGCACCTCCGAGGGTTTGAGGAGCCGCTCGTCGAAGACGCCAGACTCCTGAGGCACCCGCCGGGATGCCCTCTTGGCAATGTCATCAGCTTCCTGATTGGTGCCCCGGGGCACGTGTTGCAACTCCAGCCCCCAGAACTGTTTCTCCATCTTGCGAACCTCAGTGAGGTAGGCTTCCATGTGCTCGTCCTTTGGCTCGTATATCTTGTTGGAGAAGTTGACGAGGAGCTGCGAATCGCCCTTGATGATGAGTCGCTTTACCCCTAAGGCAATCACGGCCTTTAGGCCTGCTATGAGGCCTTCGTACTCCGCTATGTTGTTGGAGACCTTTTCTCCGTGCTGGAAGCAGAGTTGTACGGCATAGTAGAGTTTGTCCTGGGTAGGGGATACGAGCACTGCGCCAGCACCCGCACCGTGTCGGGAGAATGCCCCATCGAAGTACATGACCCAGCTGTCCGGCGCTTCACTTCCCGGGGAAAGTGATCGGTCTTCGCCTGCCTCGAGACCCGGCGCTTCTGCCCATTCTGCCATGAAATCCGCAAGTGCGGCTCCCTTGATGACTCTGGTCATACTGAATTCTAGCTGAAATGCATGTAGCTCAATGTTCCACTCAGCGACCCTCCCAGCTGAGTTAGGGCTCCCGAGTACTCTTTCCAAGGGGTATCCTGAGACGACTTTGATGGGATGGCGTTGGACGTAGTGGCGCAGCTTGCGTGAGGCCACTAGTAGCGCGAGGAGGAGTTTTTGAGGCATGGGGTACCGCGCCCTTGCGTCCCGTAGCACCGTGCCGACGAAGTACACAGGATGCTCGACGAGGTTGAGGGTGTTGGCGCAGCTTGTGTCCTCCAGAGGTTGAGGCATTTCTTGAGACGACGGAGCCCCCAGTGCTTGGTCGCCTGAAGAGGCCCCTCCTGCTTCAGGTGCGTTCTCCTGCTACGGTTGTTCCTTTTCGGCTGTGGTTGCGGCCTTCGTGATGCCCTCCTGGCTCTGCTTTGCTTCAGTCCGGACGGTCGATGCGGCCTTGGCACAACGCTCATCCCTGACCGCCACCAGGGCTGCGCTAGCGGAGTAGGGGGTGGCCGCAAGGTAGAGCACTAGGGGTTCCAGAGGACGCGGAGCTACCATCACTGGTGGGCTGGTAAGGTACCTCTTGAGGTCTTGGAATGCCTTGTCAGCCTCTTCAGTCCATTTGAAGGGGCCCTTTTCCTTCATTAGCTTGAAGAAGGGCAGCGCTCGTTCCTCAAGCTTGGAGATGATGCGCCCCAGCGCAGTTACATGCCCGGTGAGCTTCTGCATTTCTTTGAGGGTCCTTGGCGGGCTCATGTCTTCGACTGCCTTGACCTTCTTAGGGTTGGCCTCGATGCCCCTGTGGGACATGAGGAAACCCAGGAGCTTGCTCGAGGGGACTCCAAACACGCACTTCTCCGGGTTAAGCCGTAGGTCCACTTCATTGAGGCTCGCAAAGGTTTCTTCCAGGTCCTGTATCAGGGTTCTTGCCTCACGAAACTTCACCACAATGTCATCGACATAAGCTTCAGCGTTCCTCCTGAGCTGCCGGCCTAAGGCGATGTGCATCAGCCGCTGAAAGGTCGCGCCTGCGTTGCGCAACCCAAATGGCATGCACGTATAGCAGTACACTCCACACAAGGTCAGGGAAGCCGTCTTCTCCACGTCTTCTACCGCCATCTTGATCTGGTGATAGCCCGAAAAGGCATCTAGGAAGCACAATAGGTCACACTCTGCGGTGGAGTTGACTATCTGGTCAATGCGGGGGGAGCGGAAATGGATCCTGTGGGCAGGCCTTGTTGAGGTTGGTGAAGTCGACACACATGCGCTCCTTTCCTCCCTTTTTTGGCACAACGACCGGATTAGCCAGCCAATCAGGGTAGCGGACCTCGAGGATAACTCCTGCCGCCTCTAGCTTCCGGGTCTCTTGAACGATGAAAGCCTATTTCTTAGTGGACTGCCGCCTCGCCTTCTGCTTCACGGGGCGCATTGGGGCACACATTGATGTGATGCTCAATCACTTACCTTGGGACCGCTGCTAACTGATCAGGTTCCCACGTGAACACCTTCTTGTTCGCACGCAGGAACCTCACCAGGGCCTCCTCCTGCTCGGGTGGCGCTAGTGGACCCATCCTATGGTGAAGGTGGCGCTAGTGGACCCATCCTCGTCGACTGGTACCTGCTTGGTTTCCGCCTTGTCTTGGGTGAATAGCTGCTTCTTCTTAGCCGCTGCAGCCTCCTTGGGCTCAAGGGCGTCGGTGCTAGTGGGCTGTGCCACCGCGGCCGCCCTGAAAACAAGCTGGAGCACCTGCAGCGCATCCCTTGTGTCTCTTGACACGGTGAGGACGCCGCTGCTCCCAGGCATCTTCATGAGGTTGTACGCCGGGTGAGTTGCTGCCATGAACCGAGCCAAGGCCGGATAGCCGAGGATGGCATTGTAGGGGAGGCCAATGGGGGCGATGTCGAAGTCGATCAGCTCCGTGCGGAAGTTGTTGTAGGTGCCGAAGGTCACTAGGAGGCGGATCTGTCCCAAGGAGGCGGTGGAACCGGCTCCGACGCCCGAGAAAAGCCTATTGGGTTGGAGCCGCTCCAGCGGCATGTGGAGGAGGCTGAAGGCCTCCACCGAGAGCACGTTGAGGCCGGCACCACTGTCGATGAGGGTCCTAGTGACGGCCACTTGGTAGATGGTGGGGGTGCACAGCATCGGGAGCGCGCCCGAACCGATGGGGTTGAAGGGGTGGTCCTCCGAGTCGAAGGTTAGATTGGCCTCGGGCGCCACCCAGCCCGGGGGGGCTTCTCGGTGCTTGGAGGCGATGCTGATCCAGCGGGTGAACGGCTTGACGTGATGGCTCGAGGGTGGTGCCTGGGAGCCACCCAGGAGAGCTGCAACGATGGGCAGCGCTGGAGTTAGCGATGGTGTGGCGGTGCGGACCTCCCGCCGCACCGAAGGATGCTGGGACGAGGCCTGCTGCTCATTCCCCACCGGGCCGGTGGTGGCGTTGGCGGCATGCGACGGGGAACGACGAGGGCGTCCGCCGACGGGTGCCGCTTGGGCGACGCGGGTGGCGAGAGCAGCCCGGCGCTCGGCGCGAGGCCGGCGAGCATCATCCATGGACACGACGGAAGATCGCACGTGAACAGCGGAAGAAAGATTTCGGCGCACCCCTACCTGGCGCGCCAAATGTCGGATTTCGGGTTCTGGCAGACCCTTGAGGTTCGAACACTGGGGTGCGCGCAGAGATCTCTCCCCTACTGATCTACATCCAATCTCCTCGCGTGATCTAAGCTGGAAACAACGAACAACACAAGGGACACAAGGTTTATACTGGTTCGGGCCACCGTTGTGGTGTAATACCCTACTCTAGTGTGTGGTGTGGTGGACTGACTCAGGGGCTGATGATGAACAGTACAAGGGAAGAACAGCCTCGCAAGAGGTGTTCTTTAGCTGGTGTGATGAACTGCTTGGGTGAGTTCAATCGCCTCTCTCTCTCTATCTCTCTCTAACTCTCTTTTTCGGTCCCTTCTTGTCCGCCTCTACTCTGTGGTGGCTAGCTCTATTAATAGAGGCCCTTGGCCTCTCCCCAAATAATGAGCAGGAAGGGCGCCAACAACTGGCCATTTTGAAGGGGAACATCTAGTACAAGTTATCCTGACCAAAGGTGGTCTTCGGTTGGCAAAAGCACTGGTGATGACGCCGTCTTGGGCTCCACGGTGACCTCCGTCCTGCCGCTCTGTTGGTGTTGGGGATATTACTACTGGAGGTAAACCAGCCTTATGTAGCCGGGTTGACTCTTTGAAGATTAGAAGCCCATGAAGATGTAAAGATGCTGGCGCTTTACAGAGGGCCCAAAGGCGAGTTATAGTATGTAAATGTAAACCGGCCTAGTCATGTAACTTGTATAGTAAGATAGAAAGAGAGAGGCCGAACCGGATACGTTTATAAACCGGCTTCGAGACTCTGTAGCCCGGCGGGCGTCAACCTATGTATATAAAGGGACGACCCGGCCGCGGTTTAGGGACAGACAACAACAACTCAAGAGCCAGACAAAGCGGATTCGCTCCCTGGCCTTCGAAACCCTAGCAATACCAATCACAACTAGACGTAGGCTTTTACCTTCATCAAAGGGGCCGAACTAGTATAAACTCCCATGTCCCCTTGTCCGGTTTAACCCCTTTAAGCTTTCCCGTTGCGATGGCTCCACGACTAAGTCCTTTCACGAGGACATCTGCCGTGACAAACCCACGACAGTTGGCACCCACCGTGGGGCTATCGCATGATGGTTTTGAGTTCTTGAAGGGCAACTTCGATGGACTCAAGGGATACGCTGTGGGCCGGATGATGAAGAGTCGCCACGGCAAGCTCTACATCGACAATGCAGAATGGGGTCCTGAGGCCGATTCAATCGAGTACGGGTACCGGGTCCCCTTTGGTGGGATTCACGTCTTCATCGGCAAGATCAGCGAACCGACACCAGAGCCGGACATCTGCACCGACATCATCGAAACGGCTCGGCGTGCAAGTTCTTCGCCGGTTCAGCCCGATGCCAGGCATGTTTTCGTAGGTGTCGTCCATGGATCAGGGTACGAGGACGGACCGGTGTCCGATGGAGAAATCGTAGTCTGCTCTGATGACGAGTCTTCCGGAGAAACTGAATCGCTTTACCAGTTGCAGGACGGCCGGATTGAGGGAGGATCCAAGGGCAACAGTATTCCGGATTCCCCCGGTCTGCCAAACCGGGCCACCATCTTCATGGCCGGCACACAATCGGTGCCTCATTCATCTACCGCCGCAGGAATGCTCTTCGGTTCAGCAACGACCACACCAACAGGGGCAGGAAGCTCGGCGCCACCTCCCGCCCAAGTCTTGTCTAATTTGTTTGACGGTCTGGCAACATTGATGTCCGCGGAGGTAGACGCAGCAGCCAGGGATCAACACGATCCGGAGATTGCAAAGGTGAAAGATCAGATAGCCCAGGCCAAAGCGGACCTGGCAGCAGAGAACGCCAGGATGGCTACGGAGCGGGCCGAGTTGGAAGCACAGGCTTACCAGATTAGACTGGATCAAAATGCTTCAGAGGAAGTCATGAGAAGAAGGTACCGATCACGTCTCCCGTTGGTTTATGAGCCACGGAATCTTTTCAACACGCCAGGTGCAGGAGCTGGTAACCAACCCACACTAAACCGGGCGGGGGCGCCGGGAGTAGGAGCGCCGGTCTAGCCGCGCACGACGAACCTGATTCGCCAGAACAACATTGTACCATGAACGCCGCCCGGGCATTATTCCAACCCGTTGGACAACATTGTGGCCGCCGCGTCATGCCTGGCGGCCCTCCCAACTGACGGCGAGTCACCAGTTGTACTGGAAGCACGTCGGGCTAGGGATCTCCTTCAGATAGCACTAAATCAACAACACGCATATTCACACAGCCGTTAGAGGATTCACTCCACTCCCTGCCCAAGCCTGAGTTATAGCAGACACGTGGAAGTTCAACCGGCCGTGTCCAGTAGTGCACGCCGCCAAAATTTGCCACGAGGGAACAACCTGGCTGGGGGTGGTGTTAATGCGCAAGATGTTGTGGACCATGGCCGCGCACGTCGAGAGGCCGAGTTGACAGCTCGACACGAGGCACGACAGCATACTCTGGTTCACCCCACTGCCTCCGTGGAGCCAGGGGGATGTTCAGTTCCTTAGGGGTACCGTGTTTATCTCCTGCTTTGCGTAATGTGCGACTACCCAAGGATTTCAAGGGACCTCGTAAGGTACCAAATTATACTGCCGATTTGCAGCCAGAGGCGTGGGTGGAGAGCTATGAGATGGCAATGGAGATGTTAGATGTGGACGAGGCAGTGTGTGCTAAATATTTCACCATGATGTTGGAAGGAACAGCTCGCACTTGGTTGAAGAGCTTGCCGACCAACTCTATTGGATCATGGGCCGAACTGAAGCACCGGTTTATCCAGAACTTCAAGGATACGTGTAAGCAGCCGATGTCAATTGTAGATCTGGCCGCTTGTGTCCAAGAGGAAGGGGAGTCCACGGCCCATTGGGTCAAACGGGTCTCGATGATTTTGCATTCGTCAGATCGTATCAACGCAGACACCGCAGTGTTAACGTTAGAGGGTAATTGCCGTTTCAAACCGTTGAAACAGAAGTTGGGAAGGCTCAAACGTCACTTCAACGACATGTCAACGCTCATGGCCGCTTTGGTTAAATACGCCGATTCAGATAATACCAAGGATCCGGATTCAGAGGAGGAGAAACCGGAGAAGGGTAAGAAGACCGGCAATGCCAAAGGCCAACAACATAATCCGACAGGCCATGGAAACACTGGTAAGCGCAAGGCCGACAATGGTTTGTACTTTGTCGCAAATACCAATGCGCAGGAGAATGGCCAGCGCCGTAAAGGCAAGCAGCCCCAGAGGGGTGGAGGTCCAGGTAACAATTTGGAGCATTTGTTAAATCAGCCCTGTCCAAATCATGGATCGAAGGAGAAACCGGCATCACATCTCTGGAAAGATTGTTATATCATGCGGGATTTCAAGAATTCCAATATGTTCCAATATGACAACGGCCTGCCCGGCGGTTCAGGAGGAGGTTTCCAAGGGCTGGGTTACGGAGGCGGTGGTTCTGGTTCATGGTTTCCAGGCAATCAAACTGGACACATCAATCAAGGACACCAAGGCAACCAGGGAGGTTACAACCATCAGGGGAGTCAGCAGCAGCAGCAGTCGGGTTATCAGAGCAATCCCAAACAGCTGAACAGCGGGCAATATCTTGTCTTCACTACTAGTTTGTGCAAACATGATGAGAAGCTTCACAAAAGGGTAGTCAACTCTGTTGAGCCGGCAGTACCTCAGTATTTACGCTGGTCGGAGCGGCCTATTTTGTGGAGCAGAGAGGATCACCTGCCCCGGGTTGATAATCCAGGTCATTTGGCCTTGGTGGTAGCCCCTCAAGTTGGGGGATACAAGTTCACTAAAGTGCTCATGGATAGGGGAAGTAGTATCAATATTTTGTATTATGATACATTCCGCCGTATGGGGTTGACAGATAAGGATCTTAAACCGTCGAATACGGTATTTCATGGTGTGGTGCCTGGTAAGTCTGCATATCCTATTGGTAAGATAGCTTTGGAGGTAGATTTTGGAGATGACTATGATTCAAGGTCAGAAACAGTGACATTTGAGGTGGTGAAGATCAAAAGTCCGTACCATGCCTTGTTTGGGCGGCCTATTTATGCTAAGTTTATGGCAATGCCATGTTATGTTTACCTGCAGCTTAAAATGCCAGGTCATAAGGGGATTATCACAGTACATGGAAGTAGAAAGATTGCTTTGGAGTGTGAATAAGGCGATGCGGCTTATGCTGAGTCGGTTTGTGCCACGGAGGAGTTAAAATTCTATAAGGAGCAAGTTGATCCGGTAGACATGACCTCCTTAAAAAAGCCAACCACAGAACATGATCCAGCATTGAAGTTCAAATCAGCTACAGACACTAAGATGGTTGACTTTGTCCCCGGCGATTCATCCAAACAGTTCAGCATCAACGCTAACCTGGATCCCAAATAGGAAAGCGCGCTCATCGAGTTCATCCGTGAGAATTGGGACATCTTTGCATGGAAACCTTCTGACATGCCAGGTGTACCGAGAGAACTCGCTGAGCACACACTCAACATTGATCCGAAATTCAAACCGGTCCGACAGTTCCTCCGCCGCTTCAACGAGGAAAGGCGCAAGGCTATAGGTGAAGAGGTCGCCCGTTTGTTGGCTACTGGGTTTATTGTTGAAGTTTTTCATCCAGAGTGGTTAGCCAATCCGGTGCTAGTTCTTAAGAAAAACGGCACTTGGCGCATGTGTGTAGACCACAGATTTAAACAAGGCTTGCCCTGCAGACCCCTTTGCTCTCCCTCCCATTGATCAGATAATCGATGCTACGACGGGTTGTGACCGTTTGTGTTTTTTGGATGCTTACTCTGGTTATCATTAGATCAAAATGGCAGTTAAGGACGAGGAGAAGACAACCTTTATAACTCCCTTTGGAGCCTTCTGCTATGTTTTCATGCCCTTTGGACTCGAGAGTGCCCAGGCAACTTACTAGTGATTTGTTCAGAATTGCCTTCATAAGCAAATTGGGCGCAATGTTCATGCGTATGTAGATGATATTGTGGTCAAATCCAAAAAGGAGGAGACTTTGATAGATGATCTATGGGAAACTTTTGACAATATCCGGGTCTACAAGATGATGCTCAATCCGGAGAAGTGTGTTTTCAGTGTCCCGACAGGCAAGCTCTTAGGCTTTCTGGTTTCAAACAGAGGCATTGAGGCTAATCCGGAAAAGATTGCAGCGATTAAATCCTTGGCTAAACCGGCGTGTGTTAATGATGTGCAACGTCTGGCCGACCGGATTATAGCCTTGAGCCGGTTTATCAGCCGCCTTGGAGAGAAGGCCATCCCCTTATATCAGATGCTCAAGAAAACGGATAAATTTGTCTGGAGTGAAGCAGCTGGTAAGGCGTTTGAAGATCTGAAGAAACAGCTCGTGGAACCGCCCGTTCTGGCAGCACCGATCGATAAAGAGCCATTATTATTATATGTGGCTGCTAATGCTCGGGCTGTCAGCATAGCCATTGTGGTAGAGCGTAAGGAGCCTGGTAAAGAGTATCCGGTTCAAAGAGTATCCGGTTGAACGGCCAGTTTATTATATCAGTGAGGTGCTCATTGAGTCAAAGCAGAGGTATCTGCATTGGTAGAAACTGGTGTATGGGGTGTTTATGGCAAGCCTGAAGCTCAAACACTATTTTCAGGGCCATCCTATCACAGTAGTCAGTTCAGCTCCTCTGGGCAACATCATTCAAAACAGAGAGGCAACTGGCCGGATTGCCAAGTGGGCCGTTGAGCTTGGACCCCACGGGCTCAAATATATACCCCGCACGACGATCAAGTCCGAGGCACTCGTAGATTTCATCAATGATTGGACGGAGTTACAGGCACCTGAGGAGAAACCAGATAATACATATTGGACTATTCATTTTGATGGGTCCAGACAGCTAGAGGGTTCGGGGGCTAGAGTCGTATTAACTTCCCCACGAGGTGAGAAGTTTTGTTATGTCCTCCGTTTAATGTTCCCTTGTACTAACAATGCAGCTGAATATGAGGCTTTACTCCACTGTCTTCAGATGGATAAAGAGATGAATTTGAGCCAGGTTAAGTGCTTCGGCGATTCAGATCTAGTGGCTCAGCAAGTGTCTGGCACTTGGGATTCTAAGGACCCACTCATGGCTGCATATTGGCGAGAGGTGGACGCAGTGGCTGGTCACTTTAAAGGTTATCAGGTCGACCATATAGACCGGCGGAAGAATGAAGCGGCGGACGCTTTAAGTCGTCTTGGTTCCCAATGTAAACCAGTTCCGCCCAATGTCTTTCTTGATGTATTGCACAATCCGTCAGTCAAAATACCAACCGAAGAAGATTTGGCTGTTCCTGATTCGGAGGCTCAGTTGGTGGCAGCTCTGCATGCCATACTGGATTGGACGATCCCATATCTGGATTACATGAATCGGGGCGAGTTACCAGCTGAGGAAACATTGGCTCGACAGATAATCCGGCGTTCCAAGTCCATGACCATACTCAACGGGGAGTTACATTGTTACAGTGTTTCAGGAGCGATTCAACGATGCGTTTCTCCTCAAGAAGGTTGTGAGATTTTGCGAGAAATTCATGAAGGGGATTGCGGTCACCATGCCGGTTCAAAGTCGTTGGTTGCTAAAGCTTTTTGCTACGGTCTTTACTGGTTGACGGCGCATGCTGATGCGGAGGATTTAGTCAAAAGATGTGATGGATGTCAAAAGTTTGCCCACTGTGCGCACGTTCCGGCTCAAGAGTTGCGGATGATTCCAATTACATGGCCGTTTGCCACTAGGGGGCTGGATATGGTTGGACCCTTCAAGCGCTCCAAGGACAAGAAGACCCATCTGTTAGTAGTAGTTGATAAATTCACTAAATGGGTAGAGGGAGAGCCAGTCAGCAAGTGTGATGTAGCCACGGCGGTTCAATTCACCAAAAAGGTGATATTCCGGTTTGGCTTTCCACATAGCATTATAACAGATAATGGCACTAACTTGTCAAAAGGAGAGATGGAAGAATTCTGTCAACGGGAGCACATCCGGCTTGATCTAGCATCAGTGGCTCACCCCCAATCTAATGGTCAAGCGGAAAGGGCAAATCAAGAAATTCTGCGGGGTATCAAACCAAGGCTTATGGTTCCCTTAAAGCGGACGTCGGGTTGTTGGGTCGAGGAGCTACCTTCTGTGTTATGGAGCATCAACACCACACCCAATAGGTCTACGGGTTACACGCCTTTCTTCATGGTTTATGGAGTAGAGGCGGTTCTTCCTAGTGACATCCGTCACGATTCGCCCCGTGTGGCAGCTTATGTTGAAGCTGATAATGAGAAGGCACGTCAGGATTCTTTGGACCTGTTGGATGAAGAGCGGGATCTTGCAGCAGGGCGTTCGGCGATTTATCAACAAGATCTTCGACGTTATCACAGCCGCTGGGTTAAAACTAGAACCTTTCAAGAAGGTGATTTGGTGCTCCGGCTCATCCAGGATCAGACGGATATGCACAAGTTATCCCCCCCTTGGGAAGGACCCTTTGTGGTCAGCAAAAATCTGCACAACGGATCCTACTACCTCATTGATGTTCGAGAGCATGAAGACTCACATCAATTGGAGGAGGAGACAAAGCGGCCATGGAACATAGCTCTCCTTCGGCCTTACTATACTTGAAGCCATAGGCTTTTTCACCTGTACATATTTATGACAGTGTATATACCATATAATAAACCGGAGCCTCCGTTATAAGCGGGGTATCTGTTCTTTCTTATATCATATGTGTGCTTTTACAAGTTAACGGTCAAAGCGGAGTCTTTGTTAAACCGGATTTAGCAGCTGCATAAAGATAAAGAAAATCACTAGGGGGCTTGGTCATGTTTGAACCATAGCTACACCTCTTGATAGGCATTTGAGCCACGCAAGGAAAAATTTGTAGAGCCAAAGAGAGTATTGTACACCGCACGAACTCAAACATAGGCACACGCAGAGCATCGCTCACAAAGTTACTTGGGGGCTCTTTTTTGCAAAGCAACAAAGAGTTTGAAAGGACCCTCGTAATTGGCTATCAAGCCACGGCTTGGAAGCCTGGTGTATTCACCTAAAACCCCGGGTTAACCTGCCTTCATCAAGTAAGCCACTCCTATCCAGGTAATCCTAGCATGACCCATCGAACGTTTGACAAGTCAATCTTTTACAGATCTTGAACTTGTCATAGTTAAAATGGTGATTGGTTAATTGGAGGCCCATCTTAAAAGGCTTTGTTAAATGGTTTAACTCAGAGGCCTGGCAGCCCATGAAAAGCCTCGATTTGGAGCCTGGCAGCTCGTAAAAAGCCTCGCATATTTTCCTATTTGAATTTTGTTTGTTGATAATCATAAGTATTTTTTGATAAACCGGCATCCTTGACCCGGCTTGCTTTCCAACCACCAGTTGTTGGCTCATGATCAATTATAAACCGGTGGTCATTGACCCGGTCTGGTTTGACTAAATCACCAGTGTTATGAAGAAACTCCGGTAGGTATACCGGTCCGGTTTAATATATAGACCAGCATTATGAAGATGAAATTATCAAACGTATCTGGTTGGTGTTAAACACCTTTGTTGTATACACGTTTGCTCACTCAATGAGGTATGTTCTGTACATTATTTTTTGTACAAACACTTGATTATTCAACTCAAGTACAATATACTTCTTGGATATTATGACATGTTTAGCGGTAAACTGTTAGACACTTTTAAGTTTTTTGTGCCCAGGAAGGCAAGTCATCATAGACTATGCATAAAATATATCCTGAAGGGCGGCACAGATTGTCACAAAGGGTTATGAAACATGCTCGATGGCATAGCAGATAAACAAAGTTTCAGCTATCCTATTACATGAAGCTTCAAAGCGGCTCAAATAGTGCCATTGTTTTTTTACAGTAGCCATGTAAACCAGCGACCGGATCAGGACTCTTCATCACGACGGTTTGATGGTTGCGGATCAGTTGGTGTAGGTACTTCTTCATCCCTCCCCAGCCGCTGGAAATCAGCCGTTGACCAATCGATTCCGGTTAAAGCTTGGAACACTGCTTCCTCATGGATAAGATCAGAAGGGTTAATATCAGGGGCATAAGTGTGCTTACGAATCGGAGGCACAAGTTCTTCGACTTCATGGATCTCGGCCGGCTGTCTTCTCCCTTCTGCATCATAAAACAGTTGAAAATGGGACAAATCGGTGTCCTCAGCCAATTTGCTGGCCGCTGACCGCATCTATTTGGTCAACCGTCGAAGATCATCATTGTCAAAGTTTGAACCGTCTTCTTTAACGCCTGGATACCCTTTAATGATATCCTCCGCTTCAAGATCTGGAATCCAGGCCTTGGCTCGAATAAGGGCAGTTAATGCTCCGGCTCTTGCATCGGCTCTTTTCAACTCGGCAATACGTGCCGGTAACATGCCCAGCTTCTCAAGGGTTTCCTTAATCAACATTGGCGCCGGTTTGTTATAAGCTGCTGTACTAATGGCTCGCTGAGATCCAGAGTATAGCTACTCAACCAATGTATATGCCGCTTTGAGCTTCATCCGCATATCTGCACCAAGATGAGTGATCCAAGTTCCTGCCAAAGATTTTATCAACATTTTGGTGAGTTTTAAGATTCATTGACTGATGCAACATACATAAGCAGATACTTACCAAAGATAGCAGAGGTCATAGCGTTGATTTGGCGCTTCAAACCGGCTAGTTCTTCGACCACCGGTTTCAGGGCTTCCTTGGCATCTACAACTCTTTTGGTCAAACCGGCTTTTTCGGTTTCCCATGCAGCATGATCTTGATTGAAGGATTCTTTCAATTTTTCCATTCCGGCCAGGGCCTGGGTCAGCTCCTCTTTGGCTTTTGCAGCTTCGGCTTGTTGCGACTTCACATTTTCTTGCAAGTCAGAGTTTTGGGCATCTTTGCTTTTCAGTTTAGCCTGCAACATTGAAGGTATCTTCAACAAAGCAACATATATATGCACTAAGTATAAAGCATATAACAAGTTATCCGCTTCATACTTGGGGGCTAATGCTTATTTGCTCTCAAATACTACCTTCTATGCAAGTTTCCAGAACAATACAAGCATTATCCTGGACACTTGGGGGCTAATGTATGTTTGTTCTAAACCGGCGGTGTGGATTAAAAAACCGGATTAACTTGCCAAGTTAAACCGGCCTTTGGGGGCTATGCTATAGAACGTTATCTAATTTTTCAAACATGAGTCTTATCTATGATTGAAGACACACCTTGGCAAGGATTCATGATGGGATGCTTAAAGTGTTACAAAGACCCGGTTTTTGATTGACAATCATAAAACGGCTCTTGGGGGCTACTTGGAATAGTATTTCAGCTATAAATCAATGTGCAAGGGAGAAGAATTTACCTCATATCGTTCTTTCATCAAATTCACCAAACCGGCTTCATAATCCCGGTTTGAGTGCAGACGGTTCAAGTAGCCGGAATGAAGCTCATCAGCGTTAAGATGAGCATAGTTTGGTAAATCGCTGCTCCATTTACCTTTATCCCTGGCAATTTGCTCTTCTTTGGCACTATGCTGAGTCAAAATGACGGGATGACCAGGAGAGCTGTGGCCTGCTCTAGTAATAATAACGTCATCACCTTGGCCTTCAGGATTTTGGGCGGATGATGAGGTAATTTCAGTATCTTTCATTGGATTAGCCCGGTTTGGTTCTGCCGGTTCAGTATCAGGGGCGGCAGTCTCAGCATCTGTTGGATCGTCAGCATGTTGGCCGTCAAGGGGCGGATCATCAAAAGTTGTTTCATGATGGAGGCCTTTGGGTTCACCTGTTTGCTCCGGTTCACCTCTTGGTTCTTCTTCTTGAGCAACAGGGTCTTCTGGCGGATTGGTGACCCGAGCTTTCTTGCTGGGTCTGGCTTTGGCCTTGCAAACAGAATAAAAAGGTTTAACATCCTGTTCAAAAGATGTAGGGCAATTGAAAGGAAAGGTTTGTCATAACTCATCTAGCCACAGTTTTCAAAGGGGGGAGTTGAGTTGCTGTCGATTCACCAGAAGAGGATGGAGGTGTCACCTAATAATTTGAGTCAGACGGATTAAGAGGCTGTCTGAAAAATACTGCCTTGGGGTAAGAATGGTCAGAAGTAGGAGAGACCTCAGACCGGCGCTTCCAAACCGGGGTATCAGGTAAACCGGTAGAGGTGACCTGTTGGCCACTTTGCCGGGTTGTCCGGCGAGCTTCATGCTGTTGAGTCTTCAAAATAAATGTTGGATCCAAGTGAGCAAGAGGATGAGAAAAGCTTACTTTCCGGATTGTTTGGCGAGTTTTTTGTGTTGGCATAGAGTCTGAACCGGAGGAAAGGGTAATTACCTCTACGTCCTCAGCCTGACTAGCTTCTGCCTCCTCCTGAGGAAGATCATTGTTAACAAGATGCATAAAAGAGAGCCAAGTGAGTCAAGTTCTACCTCAACTTCTGGGTCATCAGTATCATCATCAAGTTCCATAGTGATCCGGTCAGCCGTTTTCCGTTTTGATGTCCGTTTTATGGCTTTGGTCTTCGGGCGGGTTGGTTTGACCACTTTATCTCCAGTTGGTTTTGCCGCTTTCTCTATGGATTTTTGTTTCCAGAAAGGGTCATCACCCTATACATATAAATAAGAAGGGTTACAACTTGTATAAGTTAAAGATATTAGAAATGAAGAGGAAGTGTAATGCTTACAGCAGGCGGTTTGTTCTTGGTGTAGAAGGGATTCAGACCGGTTTGACTACAGACCAGTTCCGATTCATTCAAAATTTTCTTTACACCTTCAGTAACTTCTTCATCAGATAATTGGATGTTGCAATGGTGTTGAGGATCGTCAACTTCACCGGTATATTCGCACATTAAAGTGGGACGCCGGCTTAGCGGCAAGATACTCCAGGATATCCAACAGCGTACAAAATCCACACCTGTTAAACCGTTTGCCATAAAGGCCCAGAGCTTGGCGATTTGAGGAGCGTATTTTGCCCTTTCTGAAGAGCTCATGCGTTGTGGCATTGGGTGTGTATTGGATAATCTATGGTCACGGAAGCCAGGGAGGGGATTTCATCCTTAGGCGAAGTGTCTCTGCAATAGAACCATGTTTGGTTCCATTCCTTTGGGTGGCTATGGTGTTTGGCATGAGGAAATTCCACTTCCTTCCAATTTTGAATCGAGACACCACCAAGCTCTGTGTTCGGGCCATTCACAAACTCTGTGCGCCGGTTTAAGTGAAAGAAATCCTGGAACAATTCTGCAGTTGGTTCTTCTTGTAAATAGGCTTCATAGAAGACTTGGAAATTACATAAGTTGGAGACTGAGTTGGGACCAATATCTTGTGGATGCAATTGGAAGCTGGCAAGTACATCTCAATAAAATTTTGACCCTGACGGTTTGAAACCACGGACTATATGGTCAACAAAGATTACCACCTCGCCTTGTCTTGGGGTTGGAGGATTCTCTGTTCCTGGAACTCGCCATTTGATCTCAGTTTTCTTAGGCAGAGAGCCGATGCTAACCATCTCATTCAATTGATCCTCAGTGACCCGGGAACGAGCCCAGTTGCAGGCAGTGAATTGTTTGGCCATTGCAAAGCGGACAAACTGAAAATGAAAGGCCGGTTTATAAATTATGCATGATCATACACAAGAAACAAGGGAGTAAGAAATGTACTGATATAATAAATGGTACAACACGGAGACTAGTATAATGAGAAAGAACGGTAATGCTAGCGCAGGATTGATCAGACACTGTTAAACCGAAGCATAATTATGAAGGTAACATGCTCTTCCGGTTTATCAAAGGGCTAATGGAATAGACTATTTATCCAATGTCAAATCGCTTATGTTGGTGCGAGGAGAAACATATCTCACAGTGATGTATAAAACTTTCGGATCTGGAGATAAGACAGAAAATCAGAAATAATTGGATCTTGAAGGGGTGCAGAACTGAAGCAATTTTTGACAGACAGATTAGTTCTTTGCGCATAAAGATTTGTGATGACCATGGTAGGTAAGCTACGGTAAGAGATGCATCAAGCACGAAGTGTCCATCTATTAAAGGAAGAACATGGAAGAATAGCACTGATGAACTTCGGAAGAACTGTGAGGAATATCGAAACCCTAGAACAGATCTATGGTGAAAAAAGCAGAGCACTTACCGGAGCTGGTGAGGAAGCGGAAGCGCGCCGCAGTTCTCTGGTGCATTCAGGGCGATGCAGCGGCCGAGGTCGGAGCAGAGATGATGGTCGACGGTGGCGGCAGAGTTCCAGAGGCTGAGCGGCGCGAGGAAGACGATGCGAAGAGGCACGGGGGAAACGGTGAAAATGACCCCTCGGTCCTATTTATATGGCAAAGTGAAAAATGGTAAGTGCGGGAATCGGGGAGTCCAAAAAATGGATAAGTTAATAAAGGTGTCGCCTTGATAACTGGATATATATTAAATGAAGGAAATCTCCGATATCAATGGATGGATGAAGTCGGGACGGTTTATCATAATTTTGAAGTATGACGTCACGGAAGTTTACAAGATCAAAAATGAAGACAAGAGAGAAGATTTTTTCTAAAGTGTGGAAGATTGACATGAACAAGTTCAAACCAATCTGGGGCCTAATGTTGGGGATATTACTACTGGAGGTAAACCGGCCTTATGTAGCCGGGTTGACTCTTTGAAGATTAGAAGCCCATGAAGATGTAAAGATGCTGGCGCTTTACGGAGGGCCCAAAGGTGAGTTACAGTATGTAAATGTAAACCGACCTAGTCATGTAACTTGTATAGTAAGATAGAAAGAGAGAGGCCAAACCAGATACGTTTATAAACCGGCTTCGGGACTCTGTAGCCCGGTGGGCGTCAACCTATTTATATAAAGGGACGACCCGGCCACGGTTTAGGGACAGACAACAACAACTCGAGAGCCAGACAAAGTGGATTCGCTCCCTGGCCTTTGAAACCCTAGCAATACCAATCACAACTAGACGTAGGCTTTTACCTTCATCGAAGGGGCCGAACTAGTATAAACTCCCGTGTCCCCTTGTCCAGTTTAACCCCTTTAAGCTAACCCGTTGCGATGGCTCCATGACTAAGTCCTTTCACGAGGACATCTGGCAGTGACAAACCCACGATAGTTGGTCTTGGTCTCGTTGCACCGAAATGGTAACCTTTGCCTGGTGGCTTGGCCTGTGCTTGCGCCCTTTGCACCAAAGGGGAAACAAGGACACTGCGCAGGCCGGCGCCCGCCTGGCGCCCGCCTGGCGTCCGCCTAGTCTCGATCGTCATGGCTTGCATCACGGGCTCCTCGCGAGGTACCCCTGCCTTGATCTCTCCGCCTCCTCGCGAGCCTGCCTGATGAGGCTGCCTCTGAGGAAGCTTCCGGTCGTCCGCCTCGCGAGGCTTGGCCCGTCGCGAGGGTCTTGAGCTTGAGTTGATGAAGATGGGCCACGCTGGTCCCCCACTTGAGCCATGCCGCAGGCTGCAGGTAGGCAAGTCTGGGGACCGCCGTTCCGAGAATGCCGACAAACATACAAGCTCATGTTATTCTTGAGCCTGAAGTTTCTAATGAACAAACTGCTAATGAAGGATTTGATGCAAACATTTTACATGCTCCTGGTGATGAACATATAGTGTCTAATGAGGGATCTAATGCAAGCATTTTGCAAGCTCATTGAAGGGTTTAGTGTCTAATGATGATCTACTATGTTGAGAGAGACAGAGATTTGTAGGCATTGATGACAAGCAAATTATAGTGCATTTTTATAGCTTGAGGAAACGTCAAGGCCATCTACCAGAAAGTCCCCGTATCATGACAACATAGCATAAATACTTTTCTAATCTGTTGTTTGAAACTATTGGCATACTTGTGCAGGATAGATATATTGATATGTAGTTTGCTCACTGGTTATACGTGCAATTACACTTCGATATTTTCAGCAAGAGAACGAATAATTCAAGAAGGTACATACCATGTTTGTAGTCCTTGTACACCATGTTGCATTTTGTGTTTTTGGTGCTTGCATCATTTATTGTTTATAATATGAACTACTTTGGATCATTAGCTGGTTTTCAAAGTGCATGTAGCTTCACATTTCTCAAGTTATGTTGATTTCCGGAGTGCAAGTGCCTTCGTATTTTTTAAGTTAAATGTTCGCCCCTGGTAACCTGAATTCGTGGATCAGCCACTGCACACAAATCATACACAAATGCCAGTACGAATTAAATGAAATGCAGGGACTTACCCTAGCTCGTTGTACAGGCTCACTTCAGCTCTGCTTGCGCTTGGAATGTTCCATGTACAAGACCATGTTACCACTTTCTTGGATGTGCATGCCTTGTGCTCCTTGCATCCCCCTCTGCATTTTGACACGACGAATGGTTGATCAAATAAGAGGAATCGACCTTGATGTTGTACCGGAGGACATATACTTACAAGGTTATACGGGTATGCAGGATGTGTACCAGATCACGTAGCGCCATCATGCTTCGCTAAAAAATGGATTTGCTTGTTTTAAATGATATCTCCAGAAGAAATAAGAGTTAAAGTCAGATTTGCATAGGCGTGTAAGCTAAGAGAGCAGTGAAAGGATATCCAAACATCGTCGGAACAGTGCACAATGGAGTGATGTGTGGATACCTAGTTCAGGCCGGCGTTTGGGCATGCTCGCCTAGCTAGAGTGCGGGTCACTTTAGAGCCGTTGAGGGTGATGCGCTGGCTGGCTGCGCACGGATGCAGATCTTGAGTGGCAGCGGAGCGCTACGATGCGGTGGACGAGACCGTTGGTGAAGCCCCAACGGCCTCGGGCGGCGGAGGTGAGACGATGTGCTCAGTGAAGTAGCCTCGGTGAGCTGGGAGACGGCGTCGGTGAAGCGCACCTAATGCGGTGGAACTCGGTGTCAGTGAGGCACGTCAGTTGCGGCGGCCGACGTTGTCGGTGGACCACCCGGTGCGGTGGACGAGGGCATAGATGAGGTAGCTCCGGTGCGGTGGTGAAGCGCGACCATCGTCTTCGTCATCGCCGTCCGGCACAGAGGTGGGGAATGGTGGGGAAAGAGACGAGACAAGGGGCGATTCGAGGGTTGGCAGCGAATTAGGGATTTGAGCAAAATCTGGGCGCGGAAGGGGACGGTGGAGAAGAGAGAGTTTGCAGGGCTGGAATTGGGGCCGCTAGATATTTCAATCTGAAACATGGAAGCTTGAACTTATATTGTCGTCGTCCTTTTTTTGGAGGGGAGGGGGGGCTGGGCGGCTGTGTGCTACGCGTCCGTCCGACACACGCGACCACCCCGACAGGACTATGCTTCGGTGCCTTAAGGCACCTGCCTTTGTGTCCATGACATGTGGGCCCAACAGGTGGCTGGCCCACATGTCAGTGACCCAAAGGCAGTTGCCTTTAAGGCACCGAAGCAGCGTCCACCCCGACACGACCCTGGTCTGCCCGGTGCGCCTACATTTGAGAATGCAAACGATTCTTCTTTCATTTGCAAACGAATCTATATGTATTACCATGCCCGTGTTTTCCTTGCAATAATTAGTCATTCAAAACGAGATACTCCATCCATTCACTTTTGTAAGTCGTTTAAGACAACTTAAAATGAACTATTTTGCACATTGTCTGAAATGTCTTCAAGGTCTTATAAAAGTGAACAGAGGGAGTACTATAAATTAATTAATGAGGAGTTATTTGAAAAGAAATCGAAACAGTACCCACGCTAACGTGGATTAGAGTGTGTGTCACATAATTAGTTATTTGAATTAGAGTGTGTGTCACATAGTTAGTTATTTGAGTTAGAGTGTGGGTCACGTAGCGATCTCTAAGTCCCTCAACTACACAATCCCTTTTTCCACTCTGTTACTAAATCTATTTACCTCACACACCCGCCATTGCACCCCATGCTGAGCTCTCTCTCTCCCCCTCTCCCTCTCACCCTCTCGCGCTAAATACATGCATTGCGTATCTAGCCCGGCAACCTCTCATGCGCACGCACGCACGTTGTATATCCAGGTCACTCCCTCGAGTCTGTCTCACTCTTTCTTCCGCATGACGGGCCACACTCGCTCAATCTCCCTCTCTTTATCCGAGTCTCGTTTAACCTCATTTTCTTTCACACACAAATGATATATCTCCCTGTTCGGGCCTCGATCAATACACGCTATACTCTCTCACGTAGATTGTCTATCTAGGTCAGTCCATCCAAGCCACCACCACTCTTTCGACCTCATGGTGGGCCATGCTCACTCAATCTCTCTCTCTCTCTCTCTCTCTCTCTCTCTCTCCGTATGTCTCGATTGACCTTGCTCTTTCTTGGACAAAAATGATATATCACCATGTTTGAGCCCAATTCGACCTATTCACATTGTATACTCTCTCACGCACATCATCTATCTAGGTCACTCTCTCCAACCCGTCTCACTCTTTCGATCGCACGACGACCCTATGTGATTGGTTGACCTTGCTTCCTCCCATGCACAAAATATATCTACACATCTGTGACTGGATCATATCTCAAGCTCTATCTTACAGCCCTCACCCTTGCCAAAAATCTCAATCGGACAATATCTCTCCAGAGCATATATATTTGTTCAATGAATGTCGGACCACACTTTGTCTCTCTATCTATATGTCTCTTGATTGACCTCGCTTTCTCACACCGTATCTTCCATGCGTTGAGGCTACTACCTCTCCATCCCTCGCAAAGACGGAGCTATTTACATTGCGAGGGGTACTCCAACCTTGGATTAATTTGTGTAGGAATTTATTCCGGTTAGTTTAGATTATATTTTCGTAGCATTCAGCCCACAACTACTCCAAACACCGTTGCAACCCACGCAACTCCCCTAGTTGATTTCCCTATGGCTCGGTCATCGCTCTCTCGCACGTCCTTTCTCGCCTTCAACGTCGCACCATGGTATTATTGAAAAAACTATGTTGTTCTCTTTAATTATTATAAATAAGCTAAAAAACTACACACCGATAGTCCACTTGGAATGGAACAAATTTCGACCCACAAATTAAAGTGCTACAAACTACACACTGAGGGGCCCACATGTCATGAAACAAATTTGGACCCGTATACAAATTAAAAAATAAAGGACGAGGATCGAACATGTGACCGGGCCTTCAAGCCGCACGTCAATAGGCAACATACGTAGAATAGCAATGTATGTTGTACCCCCTTTGTTCACATAATGTTTTTATATTACCACAGCCCAATTAATGGATAACATGTAATATTATTTTTAGTACCATTCGCCTTCACTTACTAGTGGGTTCCATGTGTGCTCTCTCTCTCTCTCTCTCCTCCCCTTCTGTGTTTTGACGCACGGGCAAACAGGAAGAACTCGCGAGCGATGTTGCCGTTGACCATATCTGGACGCGTTCACAAGTCACGGCACCAGTTTCACGTACTAGCATCACTAGTCGGTGTGTACGTGCAATGCACGTTAATTTGGAAGTATATTAAGTGCATGCGGATATTAAGTACTAGGATATTATTTGCGTGTTGTCATGTGATTAGCACTATTTTTGGCATGAAATTAACTGCACGCTAAACGTGTTGAGCGCTCGACATTGAAGCAGTCTAGGTCGTTGGATGACAAGGAATACATGTGGCTTGATGACATTTTATATTTAATTTGATACGACTCTAGCAGAACATTTAATCGATCAAACCATACATTTTGTTCAGTCTAACTCCGACTTTAAATTATACGACGATCAATATAAAATAAACGGAAATGATAAACATTCGGATTTTAAGCATGGCGATCCGAACGTTTTTCATGGCAAATTTAGATTACGCGGCGGCGGCGGGGGCGTCTCGCGGTGGGAAGCGGCTCCTCTGCCGTGCTTTGTGTGTCGTCGGGCCACTGACCAATGGCGACGGCGGCGTCTTGCGCCGTTGTTGGCGTACTCCTGGACGTTGGCCTAGCTTCAAGGAAGGCCAAAATGTTTTGGACTTTGGAGCGAGTCAACTGGCGTTGATGCAAGGAAGCGGTCGACGGTGGCCATCCATGCCGCTGAGGGGGGCACTGGCACCCGCGCGGGGACAGGTGCTGTCAGCGGCGCGGCGGAGACATTCATGTGCATGGGCATCGGCACGGGCGTGCACGTTAGTACACGCGCATGCGCATGTGCTGGCAGGTGCGCGGGCACCGGCACGGGCGTGCGCGTCAATGCACGCACATGCGCATGCGCTGGCAGGTGCACGGGCGCGTGAAAGTCGGCGGGGACCTCGTGGAACCCCGTGGGATCAAGCTTGGCGACAATGTGCGGCTCCCAGCCCATCAATGCCACGGGGATGGGCGCTGGCGCAGTCGGGGCGACGGGAGCCGGAACAGGAGCGGGGATAGGCGCGGCATCTTCCCGCAAGGCCAGTTCAAGCTCGTCCCAATGCGCCTTATGTTCTTGAGACTCCGGCTGGGTGTCTTCCTCAGGAAACTGGAACACTAAGGGCAGACCATCGTGATGTGGCATGGCGTACGTTTAGGTCAGGCTAGTTGGAGGTAGACGAAAGGAGAATCGGAGAGGAAGAGAGAGGATTGTAGCAATACCGGGTAGTGCGGGGTTGATTTTAAACTGCGGCGCTAGCGACATTAAAAGTGGGAGCAGTTGGGACGATGGTGGGCGGCAGAGCCTGGTCAAAGGGCTCGCCTCCCGGTGAGCCTGCACAGCGGTCTGCTCACACGCCTCCCTGACAGCCAGTGCAGGGGTCTGCTCGCACGCCTCCCGTCGACTCACACGCTTGCTCGGACGGCACCTACCGATGAGAAGCGGGGACTCGTGGCGGCACGTAAACGCCCACGGTTTCAATAGTGAAAGCGTTCGCCTTAACGTGACAGGTCTTTGTTCCAAAATACCTTGGCTCTTCATTTGTGCAACTTGTCATAAGTAGCTTGTCTCAAATTGAAGAAAAAATTTACGAAGTAATATTTGTGCCATATCACGTGACCATGATTAGTTTCAAGAATTTATGCTCACTTTTGGATTTTCTAAAATTTAAGATCCATGATTCGAAACAATATCATAACCTGCATCATGCAATAAATTTTCAAGTCATACATCTGTCCTGTTGTATTTCTTAAGAAAGGATTTGGTCGAACATTTTGCTTAGTTAGACTTCAGACAAGTTATATATGCAGAGTAAAAGGATAATCCCTCCGTACCAGTGCATTGCCTGATATATTAACTCAAGTACTAGGCATGAACAAACGGGCTCAATTCTATGCTCATCCTGGTGTAGTAGTAGTAGTACTAGGCAACGCAGTTGACGGGTGACCTTGATGAGCGGCGATCGAGGGAATTGAACCATGATTGGCATAGTAGGTAACGTTGTCTAGTTACTAAAGCATCCCTCCGGTGTTCATCAGTAGTCATTATGGACCAGGGACATGAGGGGAATTTCCTAGGGTTGGAATTCTGGCCGCCAGATATTTCGACTTGAAATGCTGAGGCTCGATTGGTTGGGGTTGCCTAATGTGCGTACCACGCACGCCACCAAAGGACACAAGCCGATTTTTTAGGATCAACACGAGCCAAGGTCTGGCTGGTACGCCGTTGGGTCCTACCATTCGAGAATACGAAAGGAACCTTTTAAATTGCCGAACGAATCTATGTGTATTACAATACCCGTATTTTCCTTGCAAATACTAATCTCAACGTGGTAATTGATTTATGACGAGTTGTTGAATTAGAGTGAGTTTGTGATATAGTGATCTCAACGTGGATTTCACATTTCATGGTATCCCTAGTAAGTTTTCCAATGCAAATTCAAATTTAAAAGATGAACAATATGGAGGTGAGAAATCTTTGTATGTATCAAGCATATGACCACACACACACCCACACAGACACACACGCACAAACACAACAACAATCCAATAAGTATAGTGCATCTATTTTTCCACACCATGCATGTATGACACGAACTCAAAAATACTCCTTCTAATCCTAAATATTAGTCTTTTAGAGAGTTCAACAAGTGACTACATACGGAGCAAAATGAGTGAATCTAGACTCTAAAATATGTCTATATACATCCGTATGTGCCAGTCCATTTGAAGCCTCTAAAAAGACTAATATTTAGGAACGAAGGGAGTAAAATGTAAGACATCCATGGTCCTCAGTTCAATATTTAAAATGAACATGAAACTGAAACATGAATATTAAGTCTAGTACTACAGTACATGCAAATGTTGTGTTTAGGCGGAGCTATGATTGTCGGGGGTCAACCCCTCGACCTTAGATAAAATTGTGGAGCTCTGTTTAGGGTTGTTTAGATTATATTTGTCCCCACCCTCCCAACCACCGATTGGTTTTGCACCCCCACCCTCCTCCCCGGGAGAATATCATGTGCCCCCCATACCTTAGATGCTATATGCCGATACGAGTTGCTTGGAGCTTTGTAGATCTGAGATATAGCAGCTCACATGATGCGTCTTAATATTTTTGTAGGAAAGCTTGATGATTTTGAGAATTGCACACAATTTGTACAAAAACTACTTAGATGCCCTTTGATCCCATATCCAACGACCTCGAAGCTCGTATCACCATAGCATCTAAGATGAAGGAGGACATCACATTATCCTGTATGTAAGAATATCATGTGCTACCACACCTTAGATGCTTTGGTGATACAAGCTCTTTGGAGCCGTTGGATTTGTGACCCAACACCTCCTCGGTGGTTCGAATGGTTTTTTGTAGAAAAGCCCCAAAAGAGTTCGGCCACTGCTTACAAGCACAAAGACTGCTCAGATGCCACTGGATCTCAGATCAAACGACCTCCAAGCTCGTATCACCGTAGCATCCAAGCTACGATAGCACCTTATGTTTTCTCGCACGGGAGAGTATGAGGTGCTCCCGCACCGTAGATTCTATGGTGATACGAGTTCACTGAGATCTAACGGCCCACAGTAGGAGGTTTGAATGTTTTTGCAATATACGACTGATAGAGTTTGGGAAATGTGCAAAAAGTACAAGTACTACGCATGTGCCATCTGATCACTGATTATGAGCACCGGGGAGCCGTTGGATCGAAGATGCAGCGGCACACATGAGGCCTGAATGTTTTATTTGCAAAAAAACCTTCGGAGAGTTTGGAAATTAAGCATAATTACAAAGACTACTCCCAAGCCATTGGATCTCACTTCCAACGGTGTAAAAACTCGTATCACCATAGTATCTAAGCTGCGGGGTGGATGTGATATTCTATGCCGCTGTCGTTTTTGTTCGTAAACTTGCAAAAAACGTGTAACTCGTGCGTTACTTGTCTAATCGTGCAAAGTGTTTGTTCAAAAAAACCATCCTACACTGAAATATCAGAACAACACACGGGGGTCCCAGTTGTCATTAATCAAATTTGGACCTAAAACTAACAAATTGGAAAGACGAGATTCGAACTGGCAACCTGGACTACAAAGCGTAAGTCGATAGCCTGAAAAAATGAAGGGTTGTTGGCTTTGTCCCATAACTTGATTTTATACAGTACTTGCGTTGATTAGAGAAGAAGGAGTGCCTCGTCAACACGTGCATGACCGTTGTCTCACTTACTGGTGGGTCCCAGGTCTGCGATCTCAATCTCTCTTCTCTCCATCGTCTAACCTTTGCACGGGCACACACGAAGAGCGGTGCTAGCTTGCCATGGTGTTATGACAACTAAAAAAAAGCTTGGAAAATGGAAGAATCAGATAGAAGAAGAGACGCTGTGGCTGGTCAAGACGGAGCTAACCACATCTATCCTCCGTGCCACATTTGCAAGATGAAGCTGTGTGGCTAGTGGGGTGTTTCGACCGACTGGCTGGGTCCCGAGGTCGAACCATAGGTACTACGTCTGATACAGTATATTTTTACACGCACATTTTTCCTCCGTGCCGAGACGTGGCACACCCTACCGCGCGGTTTCGGGGTCCTCCCGGGTGATGCATGCATATATTCTTCCTGACGTGGGACGCCCTACCGCGTGTTTTCTGGGTCCTCCTCGGTCGTAGCGCCGAAGCAAGTAAATGAGTCGTCAAATCACAAAAGACCACCTTTCCCGCCGAGTACATCAGTGGAGCACAGTGGCTAGCTAGTTAGGCTAGTTCGACCGATTAGCTAGACCGCCGCCACATTTGTTTTTTCACCCCTTTTTTATCTACTTGCCGGCAGGTAAATTTAAATATCCACCGCGGCGTTGCTCTGGTGTTTGGGTGCGGCAGGATTTTTAATTTTTTGATTGACGGGAGCAGGTGCAGCAGGATCTTTAATTTTTTGATTGACGGGAGCAGGCGCGGCAGCAATTAGTCACGATGACTCCGCCTGTAAAAACCCACTTCTCCCTGATGTGAGAAGTCTTCGACTTGTGTTTTACCATGGTGAAAACCAAAAGATTCCCCGCTCCCTCCGCCTTCCCGTAGATTGCATTGCCTTTCAGCCGTTTCGCCCCCTTTGCTTCCTCTCCCCATTGCTTCTACCTGGTGCCATGGCGGCGTAGCAGATCACGGAGTCCGAGGTGAGGCGCCTGACACTGGCTCCCATCGACCGGGAGCGGGCGGTTGCACCCTACATCACCAACGTCGTGCGCCTCGGTGGTGTTTAGGCGCCCTCTGCATGGGCATGTCCATGTCTCAGCGCAACATGACCGTTGGATCAAACTCAGATGGTGCAGATCAGTCACTGTAGCACAAAGCGTGTGGGTGTGTTTGGTTGCATTCTCATCTCAATATAGTTGTTTCCTCTTCGTGTATTTTTGTCAACCTACTAGTGTGGACTCATGCACCCTTCATGCACTCTGCCAAACACCCAAAAGTGGTTCGAGAAGGGAACTTTTGCTCCCATCACGTGCACCCTTCATACACCCTGCCTAACACTATTCGTGCTTCATATGGTTCATGTTTCGTGGAGTACTGTAGCACCGTACTCTCCGTGCGCTGTGGACATAGTTCTGTTAACATTGATCTCACTGTTCATTCTCGACCGGACAGTCGAAAAAGCGGTACTATGTTACATATAGGAGTAGTTGACATGCG
Source organism: Triticum dicoccoides (assembly GCF_002162155.2). Taxonomy (NCBI): domain Eukaryota; kingdom Viridiplantae; phylum Streptophyta; class Magnoliopsida; order Poales; family Poaceae; genus Triticum; species Triticum dicoccoides. Next base: position 363,159,580 of record NC_041388.1, read on the forward strand.
CACAACATCATTTGTTATCGTCATATCTTACTACACTAGCAACAAGATTGTGTAGTACTAACCTAAGAACCACTGCACATGCCTAGTAGTAGGAGCACTGTGTATGTTCAAGTGGCTGTCGTGTTTCGCACTCCTCCGTCATAAGAGTGGAAACACTTGCTGTAATCATTTTTTTCTTCAGAAAAACATTGGACACGCTCTACCATGCGGATCCTCCTCCAGCCATGCACTAAATTACTCACTTCCGCCGACGTGTGGGACAGCCAGCACCTGGGTCCACCAGCCATGCACTAAATTACTCCGTAGTAGAGTGACGGTAGACTACCCCGATCGAACCGCCGTAGTAATTCCCAATGAGCCGTCAAATCACAAAACCCCCTCCTTTCCAGCAGTAAGTTGGAAGGACGAAGCAACCATCATTTCACTCTTCTCTCTCAGCTTCCTCTCTTGAAGAAAACCCCCACTCACTTCGCTTCTCCCTCATCTCGTTCCTCCTTTCACTCTTCTCTCTCAGCTTCCTCTCTTGGATGGACGCCGGAGCACCGGCCGACATGATGTCTATGGCTCTGGCCAAAACCGTCGAGGCTCATGGTACGAAGAAGCACAAGCACCCCGCCGAGACTACCGCAGACAAGCTCAAAGCCATCGCCCTGTCCAAGCCCCCCTCTCCGGGATCCCTCATTAAGCAAGTCCAGGTAATGTCTCTTGTTGACAATCTTTTTCTCGATCTTGATCGTGTTTTTTCATCTAACACGCAGTACTAGTACTGGTAGTACAACTTTCTCGGTGATCTTGCATGTGATTTTAGTGTGCCAAATGATGGTTCTAAATTCCTCTTTTGACCAAAACATGCGAGAGGTTGACACTGATTTCTTATAGATTACTTTCAACTACTTCCTCTGTCCCAAATTTCTTGTCTTAGATTTGTCTAGATACGGATGTACCTAATACTAAAATGTGACATAATACATGTTCTAGTGTCTTTTTGACTCATTTCTGTGCGTATATGTAGTCATATATGGAGTATAATATCGAAAATCATCTTATATTTATGAACGGAGGTAGTAATAAAATATGGTTTCTGTTTGAATTAGAACCAGGTCCGCGGTAGAGATGAAGTTCTCAAAGTCATGCCATGTGAACTGGAAGACCTGATGATGAGTTCTACTACTGAACTATCCAGCTGCTGTGTCCTTGTCGCCACGTGTCCTGAATTAGTGTTTGCCTGTAGCATTGTCATCAGGCATGTTCTCGAGGCTGTACTTGACCACAACAATTTCCTGGCTTTGCCTTCGATTACGAAGGGTGTGGTTCTTGTAAAGCTTCCCAACAAATCTGATGCGGCCTGTCTTCATCATCATGTTTATGAGTGGAAAGACCACTCTATTAGCTTCTCCAAGGTTGACAAGATGGTTATGGTGCATGTAGACATCTCACACGAAGCCCATGGCCTAGTCAGTTATGCAGGGTTCATCCCGTAGGTCGGTGGCAAGAAATAGTCTGCAGAGTTTAGTTAGTGCAACTTTGCTTGTCTGTAGTAAGTACTATTGTTCATTACTTGATTTGTGTTTGTGAACCCTGTATTGTTTATTAGTACTACCGCTTTCGGTGTGTGGTCAGTCCTAGGAACAGTCTATGTTAATGTCTGTCCACTCAATTTAGTCTGTATATTTTGAAGTATCTAGATCATATTTTTTGTGAGGATGGTTTATCAATTATGGTTACACTCCAATATCTATATGCATTGCAGGCTTTTATCGCACCCACCAGGATTTCTAGTCCCATGGATGTTCGGTCCATACGATTTTTCACGACCTTTGGACTGTCCTGCTTGTGGGAGTAGGCGGGGCCCCTGCATGCCACGCGTAGTTGGACGATCAATCTTCTGTTTAGTACTTCAACATAGTGATTTCCTGGTAAGGATTCACTCGTGTCACATCAAGTAAATCTTATTGATTTACTGTCTAAATCTTATTGATTTAATGTCATGTTTTCTTTCTTTTCCTGCAATTTTACGATCCAGGTTTTGCCATGTGACATTCATCACAGATTAAACCGTTTGGTTTGCTCTACGATGGCTATTTTTGTAGGTTTCACTTCTTATGTCGTGTCAGTAACGAAGGCACTGTCCATCACTTATATTACTGGAAAAAAATGGATCAGTCTGTTGTCTGAGTACAAGGTGAATCCCTATGATGAACTGCAGTTTGGTTTAACAAAAACGCCACAATTAGTCCTTCTCGTGTTTAAAAGAAATGAAGAAAAAGACTGGATCACGGTCACGGATCCTAGTCAAGTTAGAAAGCTGATCATAGCAGACCAGACACGATCGCCGCTGTCTCGCACAGATCAAGCACCGACAGTTGCTCTAGCACTGACAGCGGCAGCAGCTCAGTCTGATCCAGCTGAGGATTGGGCACCGACCGCGTCAACGGATCAGTCTGATCTACCAGAGGATCGGGCATCGACACCGGCACCTGCTCACCGGCACCAGCTCTACAAGGAGCACCATCTCCGGCAGCAGCAGCGGCTTCGGCACCTGCACCAACAATTGCACTTGCATCTGCTCCGACCCATGCAGTTGCACCGGCAACAGACTGGGCTGCAGTTCGCACTTCATATACCAAAGTCCTTACAAAAACCGACATGCCCACCTTCTTGGTAAGCATTGGCCGCCCAAGTGCTTCGTTCTTTTTTCTTTCCATGTTGTTTCACATGATTCACTGTGTTGATCTAACTGTTTGGGTATGTCTTCTTGTTTGCAAACAGAGAATTCCTAGAGCAACGAGGGAGTCGTTCAACAATCCGGGCGACCGCGGCCAAGTTTCTCTTACCATGCGCAGCCTTGGTGTGAATGAACCTGCTCAATATAACATAAGTACAAAGGATGGTCGCATGATGATTGATGCTAAAGGATGGTCAAGGTTCAAATCTAAATCATATCTTGCGGTAGGGGATGATGTCAAAATCGAACTTTCTCGGCAAGGAGAGCTGGTCCAAATTAACTTTGAAATTCTTCAGTAGCAGCACACAACTGCCGAACTGATCTATCCTTCGGGAGATTTTGATGTAATAATCTGGCATGGTGAAACAAGTGTCCTGTGTGTATAAGTAGTACGACAATATTATTTATCACATGGTATATCGTTGATAGAATTGCAACTCTGATTGTTGGTTAGGAACTGTCGTTCGATTTCATTCCAACAGCTGCCGTGCTTTATTCAATTTTGTGTATTCACCTTGTGACAACATCTAAAACCAGTGCCGTACCGATCACTTGCAATATGAAAAGCGCTCAGGTAGAACACATGGGCCCCCAAACATGCAGGGTTGGCCTGCGGCCCAATGTCCAGAACCGTGAGCCTATCTGAGTATTATATTCTCAGCTGAACCCCCATAAAAAAAGCTTAACCCCCATAATGCCCGTGCATTGCAGAGGGAGTATATTTCTCGGCAAGGTGAGCCTGTGATATAAAATATTTGTATATTTCTTTACAGAGGGAGTATCTCTCTGTCAAAATATATATTTATGTGTAACTAGTTACTCCTGTCTTTCTACTTCCTTTCGCTGATATGTGGGGAAACCGGCAACGGGGTCCACGTGCCATATGCACAAATTAGAGTGCACAACTTCACAGTAGACACACCCCGGTCGTAGCGCCGCAGTAATGCCCAATGAGCCATCAAATCACAACCCCCCTTTCCAGCTTTAGCAGTAAGCTGGACGGACGAAGCGGCAATATTTCACTGGGCCTGAATCTCCTTCTCCCTCATTTGCTTGTTTAGAGAAACCCCCCTGTCGGCGATTGCATAGGGTTTTCTCATGGAGAACCAGGTACGAATTCTTCATCCATCCCCGATAAATCCAAGTCCCTTGGTTGCAGGTAATGCTAGGATGGCAGCCACCGCCGTTGATGCATTTTTCTTCCTACTAAATCTAGTGTGTTTCATTTGCAGTGCCCAAAGTGTGAGTACCCTACAAGTTTCTGCGCCCTCGGCGAGACGCCACACTTGTTCCTTCTCATCGTAACACATCATTTTGAAACGCGCACAGTATGTTCCTAGAATCCTCTTTTCTATCCGGGAGGGTGGGTTTTTTTTTTGAACATGCTGTGTTCTCATATTATTTTTCCTGCAGTGTATTATTTGCTCTGCCAGAACACATGTACTCAAGATGCTCGGCCTTGCCATAACTGAATACACTAGTTTAATGGTCACAGTGAAGACAAGCCATGGATATAAGTTACGAGTTGGGTTCATGAACCAAGAAGATCGCTGCTTTTTTATGGCCGAACTTGGATAAACTTTCTCAAGTGTTACAGACTGAAAGTTGGCGCATGAATGTTGATGTAAATAGCACAACCTGGTCTCATCTTCACTGCGATCTTCCACCCCGACGTCGTTCCAATTGTTCATCCATGTTAGTTTTGTATGCGGTTCTTGCTTGTTGCCTCGATTACTTCTTAATCCACCTATTATGTCTAACTAATCACAATTTAACTTTAGAAGTAGCAACGAATCTCTCACGAAGATGCTACTACTAACTAATATTTTCTTATATTTGGTGCCACGTGTAGGTCTTTTCAGAGTTAATCAGTCTGCTCGTTTGTTACTCTGTAATAACTCAGCTGTTTCTAATGGCACTGAAGTTGACTGGATCGACATCCACAAGTTCCTACACTTTATTGATCGTCTTGAGGTCCTTGTGGGGCGTTTCAATGGTGGAAGGCCACGTGGGATATGTGTGCCACTGCTGCAATTGTTGAACAGGTCCAACTGTGTCGAGAAACTTATGGTACGAGCTGTTTTCTGTTATATATGTTGTTCATAAACTATTTCTTATACACAGTTTTATAGCTGTGATCTTCTTGAAACAGGAACTGCCGAGTTCTATTGTTCCTATACAGATGCCTGACCATGGTCGGGTCAGACTTGCGCTTGGTCACAACATGATGTTTATGTTGACCTACTCAATTCCCCTTGGAGGTGAGAAGATACTTATTCATGGGTGGTCTCAAATAATGAAGGCCCTTCCATCTCGGAGAATAGGACAGAAGATTATGTTCTTGCTTTTCCATGGCTCTAAAGCGAATATCCTGTTTATTTACCACGTTGCGAGATGAAGCCACTTTCAGAAGGTTGTGGATGCGCGGGGTGGCACCTGGGCCTTGTCCTGGGGCTTGGCGGCCTCACCCTTGGTTAACTGTAGGCAAAGTAGCACTATTCAAGGCGTGCTTTGTATGGTTGAACCTGTATAAGTACTCATACTCCTTTCAGCTTTGGTTGTTATGTGCCCCTGCTGGTTTCAGTTAAGGTTGTTAAGTACTCCTGTTGCTTTTACAGTCTCTCGTGTTTCTTCAGTCCTGTCTTCCTCCAGCCACCAAAACCAAACTAGAGCCAGCGTGGCCGCCTGCTTCTGCCTCCCACGGCTGGCTGCGCCTCAGCGCACGCATCACCGCCCCACCGTCTCCTAAATCGTTAACGCCGACGTCCTCTGCGCGCTTTGGTGCGCTCGCTGCGGCGCCGCCCTCTCGCGTTGTCAACATGGTCAACAAACAACATGAATCGACAGAATTACGTGGAGAGGATGACAGTAGGGGGCCACCACGTCAGCGTATGGAAAAATAAAATGCTTCCTCCTAGTGTTTTCCTAACATCTGGGACCCACGATATTGTGAGCGTATATAGTCAATAGACAAGAGAACATCACAAGATCGGCTGACACCTGGGACATAGCTACTTGAGTAGTTATTTTTTTGTTTGGTATTGTTGAGATGAAGCAGGGTTTGAACTGGCCTGTGGCCTGTCTAGCCCAGGCTTATATTTTATGTTCACCATGTGACCAGCCCAGCTATTTTTTCTTTGTGAAAATGAGCCCTATTTATTTTTTCTAAAGAATACCCAATCCAGACCAACTTATTTTTCTACGCCCTGATGGGCTGCAACTCTTTCAAGACGCCTGCAAATCTTGAAAGTAATATGAAATGGGTTGTAAATATAAAAACAAATGACAAATTGGCAATTACTTTATAATTTCTGAATTTTTTCACATTTTCAGATTCCTATTTCACTGGGCATTAACCTAATTTAAATATATCTTCAAAGTACTTTAAATCTGGCTCGACATTTCGGTATTAAAAATAGTTTGGAACCCACAGAAATATGTGAAATTGGCCCTGGCCAACTAAAAAAACGACTGCAATAAATTGCATAAGAAGTTGCCATGAGCTATATATAAATTATTAAAAAAAAGAGGGAGTGGTCTGACTTGTGGGCCTGTTTAGTTGACGCGTATGCAAGATTTTTTTTAGTTATTATATACGTTAACAAACGATTCTAGAAGACGTAACCGTTGGATGTCAATCCAACGACCGTCGTGTTTCTTCAATCTCTGATCTTCTTGCTCCAGCCGCCAAAGCAGCGCCGACGAGACCACCTACTCCCGCCTCCCGTGGCCGGTTGTGCTGCCGCGCAGGCCTCAGCGCCCCCTACTACTCCCACCGCTGGCCAGGGCATCCCTCTACTCACCCACACCCCCTGTTATTCTGCGGCGACGGCAGCCTCACACTGCAGCCGAATCGGTGAACCCTCATACTCCTCTCCGCGCGGGCTTCCACTGCCGCGTCTTTCCCGGCTCCGCGTCGTCCCCTTCCTAGGCCTCGTCGTCGTCCACCGCCGTGGCGCTTTCAGCGCGGCATGGTCAATGTGGTCAACGACCGACTTCCATCAGAAGAGTACTCTATGTGGAGAGGCTGACAGCTGGGTCCACGGCAGCCGCAAGGAAGTGCCTCCTTATTACGATGAAAATAATTATTCCTCCACCTAACAACAGGGACCCACCGGATGGGCAACCAGTATTTCACGAAAAAACGTTTCCCCCTGACTGTTGGGACCCACTGGACGGGCCACCGTATTTCGTGAAAAAACGTTCCCCCCGCTGTCAGCTCGGACCCACCGGAAGTGCCTCCTTATTACGCACAAAAAAATGAATACCCCCTGCTAGCTAGGACCCACCTTGGTGGGAGGCTGACTTGTGGGCCTACTAAGTTGACTGGGACGGAGGACTTTGTCAACTTTAGTCAATATATGAACGATTCTAGCTCCTGTGACTGTACGATGTCCATCCAACGGCCGTAGTGCTTCTTCAACCTCTGGTCTTCTTGCTCCAGCGCCCAAAGCAGCGCCGGTCATGCCGCCTCCTCCTGCCGCCCGTGGCCGGCTGTGATGCCGCGGAGGCCTCACCGCCCCCTACTACCCCCACCGCTAGCCATGCCATCCCTCTACGCACCCACACCCCCTGTTATTCTGCGGCGACGGCAGCCTCACACCGCAGCCGAACGAGTGAACCCTCATACTCCTCTACGCGTGGGCATCCACTGCCACGTCTTTCCCGGCTCCGCGTCGTCCCCTTCCTAGGCCCCGCCGTCGTCCACCGCCCTGGTGCTCTCGGCGCGGCGTGGTCAACGTGGTCAAGGAATGGCTTCCATCGGACGTGGACTGTACATGGAGAGGCTGACAGCTGGGTCCATGGCTGCAGCAAGGAAGTGCCTCCTTATTACGCGCAAAATAATTATTCCTCCACCTGACAGCTGGGACCCACCGGATGGGCCACTGTATTTCGCGAAAAAAATGTTTCCTCCTGACTGCTGGGACCCACCAGCTACATCTTTGCACACAAGGAAGTGCGTCCGGGCAAAAAATGATTCGCCCCCCTGACTGCTGGGACCCACTAGCTACATCTTCGCAGGCAAGGAAGTGCCTGACAGTTGGGACCCACCTGGTCGAAGCATACGTAGCGTTGCCATTTTGGTCGCGAACGTGTACGTACATATATACTGGTGGATGTAGAGGCGCGCACGTGTCATAGTAGAGGCGCGTACGTGTCGTAGTAGAGGCGCGTACGTAGCATGTACACGTACGTACATCGGCCACGGTGCAAGAAATAAAATATGGCCACGTATGTGTACATACGGGCGGGGTCTCGAACGCCTACTCGCGCATACGTACAGCCAGGGCTCGTGTACATGGCTGGCTCGGAACGGAGAAACAACGTCATCGTCGTGTTCATGGGGAGGCAACAGAATGCACCGTGTTCATGGGGAGGCAACAGAATGCGTCGTGTTCATCGGCAGGCAATAGAATGCGTCGTGTTCATCGGGAGGCAATGGAACACGTGGGAGCCAACCGGCTGGGTCAGAACGGAATGCGTGGTTGTGTTCATCAGAAGGGCTTGGACAGAACAGGCGATGGAAACGAGGCCTGGTGTACCACACAATGGAGGAAACAGACCTCCTACGGTCGAAACAGGGGTCCTGTTGATCGGGAGGGGTGTGGCGTACCGCAAAACGAAGAAAACGGACCTCCTACGGTCGAAACGAGGGTCCTGTTGATCGGGAGGGGTGTGGCGTACCGCAAAACGGATGAAACATACCTCCTACGGTCGAAACGGGGGTCCTGTTCATCGGGAGGCGTGTGGCGTACCGCAAAACGGGACTCCACGGGATACTGTTCATCTCCACCGTCGACCTCCTCCAGCCTCCACGGGCTACCGTCGACCTCCTCCAGCCTCCACGGGCTCCTGTTCATCCAGCCTCCACCACGTGCTACTCCATCGGCTACTGTTCAACCACCCCTCCACCGTCTACTATTCATCCAGCCCTCCACCACGGGCTCCTGTTCAACCACCCCTCCACGGGCACCCCTCCACCGTCTACTGTTCATCCAGCCCTCCACCACACCACGAGGTCCTATTCCTCCAGAGGCAACGCCACCGCTCACTGTTCATCCAAACCCCCCGCAACACTCACTGTTCATCCCAGAGGCAGCATCGACCAGCTTCAGTTAGCAGAAGTAGTGAAGGAATCGCTCGATCGGGTTCAGTTAACAGCCATCGATCGATCGCTCAGGTTCAGTAACGCGTAGCCTACAGTGCAATCGCTTGGGTTCAGTAACGCGTAGCCTACAGTGCAATCGCTCGGGTTCAGTTAGAGCCCAATGCCTCGCTCAGGTTCAGTTAGCGCCAACGCCTCGCACACACGCGCGTACGTGTATGAGAGAAACGCGCATCGCTCGGCCCCCGACCTCCCACCGTAACCGGGAACTCCCCGAAATTTTCCTCGCCCTCGCTTCGGTTTTATCCCTCATGGACGGCCCAAAGAATGTCATGTAGCTACGTCTCCAGCCCGCCCAGGACGAAAAGCCCATTTTCTGTCATGATTTTTTGTCATAGAAGTAGGAGCCCACCACATCTATGATGATACCAGGTTTTGTCACAATTATCGTCATAGAAGTGTCATATGTATGACATAATTTTTTTTCATTCGGCCCAAAATGTCACGGATGTGTCTTTTTTTATAGTGGGGAACACTGAAATGCTTCATGGACTCAAGACAAGGACTTTCGATACACGGCAGAAGCACAACAAACGGTGGATCGAGGAGGTGCCGGTAGTTCTCTGGTCCCTCAGAATGACACCTAATCGAGCTACTAGGCAGACTCCCTTCTTCCTAGTCTACGAGGCAGAAGCAGTTATCCCCACGGAACTCATTTACGGGTTTCCTCGGGTGCTTGCCTATGATGAAGTAGCAGAAGATCAGCACCGACGTGACGACGCTGTGTTGCTCGAGGAGAACCGTCTCCGGGCCGCTACGCGTGCTACATGCTATCAGCAAGCCCTCCGTCGCTACCACAACTGCAGGGTTCATGCCCGGTGTTTTGAGGAAGGTGACCTTGTCCTTAGGCGCGTTCAGTCCGCCAAGGGTACACACAAGTTATCACCGAAGTGGGAAGGCCCTTACCAGGTAGTACGAGTCTCCAGACCGAGCACAGTCCGTATGGATACCGGAGATGGCACACCATTGCAAAACTCATGGAACATTGGGCATCTCCGTAAGTTCTACCCTTAAGGCGCAGAGGCTGGCGGGCCCTGCCCGGCAGCCAGCCGTTGTACATGGCATCTCCGAAGTTGCATGTAACCCCTTGTACAAGCCGAGGCAATGACCCCATGCAAGAGAAAATAAAGAAGCACTGTAGGGGGCCCCAACTAAGATTGCATGCATGCACAAGCACACCCAGATAATTGCATAAGCACTTAATGAGCAATTGCATATGCATATAGATAAGATTGCATGCTTCATTCATTCTCATCTACATGGAGTTGCAGGTTCTTGCCATGAACCTGGCTTCTACAAAGGACGAGAAGATTGCACGGCACGGTGATCCCTGACAAGCCAAACAGATAAGTTCACCTCTTGTCCATTAGTATTCTATAAAGCTACAACTTTGCATAAGAAAACCTTGCCTCCCTCTTTGAAACTTAGGTGCTCCCATCCATGACTCGAACGCTGCTTCAGTCAGGGTGGTCGTAGTGGCCTTTGGGAAAAAGGGGTTGGCGGGGGGCCGACCCCTCTGTCTGTTCCCCGGCAGATGAAGTTCTCCTCCAGACAAAGAGGGTGCCCGCAGGATATCCTGCCAGGGAAAACTCGTTTATTCTATTAAAGAGGAACTTTGCCTCCACATGGACATACACATGCATGAGTTCCCGACATGATTCATCTTTTTCATTCATATGTAGTTGCAAGTACAAGCATTACAGAATACAAAGATGGGCTCGAGAGATTATATTATTTGAGTTAAAATTTGGCGATCGCCGGCAGATTTAAGATTGAGAAAAGATAAAAACCCTATAACCCCTTGTCGGTGTCAAAACCGGCGGATCTCGGGTAGGGGGTCCCAAACTGTTCGTCTAGGCCGGATGGTAACAGGAGGCAAGGGACACGAAGTTTTACCCAGGTTCGGGCCCTCTCGGTGGAGGGAAAACCCTACGTCCTGCTTGATTAATATTGATGATATGAGTAGTACAAGAGTAGATCTACCACGAGATCGGAGAGGCTAAACCCTAGAAACTAGCCTATGGTATGATTGTATGTTGTCAATGTTGTCATACGGACTAAAACCCTTCGGTTTATATAGACACCGGAGAGGGTTAGGGTTACACAAAGTCGGCTACAATGGTAGGAGATCCGCATATCCGTATCGCCAAGCTTGCCTTCCACGCCAAGGAAAGTCCCTTCCGGACATGGGACGAAATCTTCAATCTTGTATCTTCATAGTCTAGGAGTCCGGCTGAAGGTATAGTCCGGCTATCCAAACAGCCCCTAATCCAGGACTCCCTCAGTAGCCCCTGAACCAGGCTTCAATGACGACGAGTCCGACGCGCAGATTGTCTTCAACATTACAAGGCGGGTTCCTCCTCCAAGCACTTCATAGAAGATTTTGAACACAAAGATAGTGTCCGGCTCTGCAAAATAAGTTTCCACATATTGCCATAGAGAGAATAACATTTACACAAATCTAATCTGCTGACGTATTTCGTAGTGTGACACACCACGGCCAAGCCTTTATCTGAGTCGTTTTATTATCCCACCTCAGCGCGTCATGCGAGGAGGTTTCCTTGGCACGTCTTGTTAAAGCAGAGATCGTGTCCCCTTATTCCGGGATTCTCATCAATACAGGCGTGGGTAACCCAACCGCTTCTAGGACTCCTAGATTATAGGCAAGTCCAAACGGACACGGAGAGGACGCTTGATATTCACCCTCTTTATAAAGGGACAAGGCTTTTATTTTTCCCTCCCGTGCTTAATCGAATCCTTCCCCCACCTCAAGCTCAAACGCCCAAAGTTCAGGTCAGGTGTTCCGAACCTTCAGTCATGTCTGGATCTAGCCTTCAAGGCCGATGGGTGCCTTACTCCGTCACGGAAGAAGACATCAAAAAGTTGAGGGAGGCCAGATATCTGACCGCCGAGATTTTGCATCGGCTGCCTCCCCGAGGGCAGGCCGTCCCCACCCCCGAACCCAACGAGAACATCGTGTTCGTCTCCCACTTCCTCCGAGGTCTAGGCCTTGCTCTGGATCCTTTCATCAGGGGTTTGATGTTTTATTACGGGCTTGACTTCCATGATCTAGCTCCGGACTCCTTTCTTCATATTACGATATTTATTGTCGTGTGTGAGGCCTTCCTTCGGGTTACCCGTCACTTTGGCTTATGGCTCAAGACCTTTGAAGTAAAGCCGAAGATGATCGAGGGGCAACATGCAGCGTGTGGAGGTGCCTCAATACGCAAGATGACATGAGCTCCGTGGCCCAAAGGTTCCATCCCAGAGGTGTCTGAACTGTGGCAACATGAGTGGTTCTACATCACGGCTCCTAGAAGTGCCAAGTGGGCGGCCGCCCCTGTTTTCCGCTCGGGCCCTCCACCACAACTGATGTCATGGATCAGCAGAGGTCTGAGCTGGAGTCCAACCGAGGACGTGCCTATACTGCAAAGCCGCATTCGAGATCTCTTCAATGGAGATTTCAGTTTAGTTGCGGTAATACAAGTTATGCTGGTTCATCAAGTCCAGCCTTGCAAACGTCGGCCTCTTCGCCTGTGGGAGTTCAATCCCGAGGGACCGCGTGTCATTCAAAATTTTCTCGTCCTGACGCACGAGGAGATGTACAAGTCATTCTTCGGACCTCAGGTGGAGTGTCCGGAAATCACCGAGGACGTGGGCCTGAGTAGTAACCGCGCCGCCGAATAGGTAAGGCATCTTCCGGCCGAACATATTATCTCTCCTTTCCTACGAAGTTATTTCTGAGAGTTTGCTTTTTGACCAGGACTGGCTAACAAAGGCGAAGTTGATTCGGTGTTCGTCCCCCCTTCCTGAGGGTTTGGAAAATTCGGTACTGGAAAAGATGCTCCAGACCGCACCTTGCCCGGAGCCCTTGAAGGAAGATACTATGGAGGATAATACGGGCGGACGCGGGCCCCCAACGCTGCCCATTCTAACCCAGGGAGCGAGCGTCTCCATGAAGGAAGACGACAAGAAGAGGAAAATGACTGCGCCCGGGGATTCGGAAGCCGAAGCTTCCAAACGGGAGAAGAAGTCTCGCACAGAGGGTCCTACCTTGGGGGGCGCTGTTGCCGCACAAAGTCTGCGAGGGGATCAATTCTCCCGCGAGTCGTAAGTGACCCGAAATACTTTAATAGTACAGATATGCCATCTTTTTCTTCTAAGAAAATAACCACCGCATATATCTTCGCAGTTTGGGCCGTAGTCCCTCTCAAATGAGCTCGTCTTCGGGGGATCTTCTTCTAGATATGATGGAGAGAGAAATGCCTCCTCCGGACTCCTCCGCTCCGGAAGCGGGCGACCCCGAAGTGTCGTCGCGGAGGGCCTCTCCGAGTTCGGTGAGGCCAAAAGATAATCCCATTGACCCCTGAAGCTCCCAGTGTCCGGCTCCCGAAGAGAGCAGACAAAGGAGTTCGGCACCGTCTAGTGTGTGATCGGATGTTCTGACGGAGTTGGTGGGGCGAGCGGCCATCTCAGATGAACACCGTGTGCTGATGAATATGGTGATGGAGAGAATATCGTCCGCCAAAAGCAGATTGCACGAAGCTTTTATGAGTCTACTGACAGGCTTTGAGGTATGTAAAAGAATGTATGATAGTCCTGCACATGCTAGGTGTGCTCTGTGTAGATGGTAGCCCCTGAGACTCTGGTTGTTGTCGGAAACGACGACGAATAGAGGATCATATTCCCAGGTAATAACCATACTACCTCTATGTGCAGGTGATGGAAGCTCGGGTGGCTAGCCAGACTAGCGAGTTTGCCCATTTAGAACGGCAGTTGGATGCGGCAGACGCCGACATCGAGCTTTTTAACAAAAGGCTTGACGAGGCATAGGGTAAGTATCATTATCTGGTAGACGCCACATAGGAAGAGCAGCATGATGCCAGTATCTTTAATATGTTGTGACTGCAGATGGAGCTACCACTGTGGAAGCCTTGCGGGCAGAACTTGCCCGAGCCAAGGAACAAGTGAGGTTGGGTAATGCGGCTGCTTTGAAGGCGGCCGAAGAGTTGCAAGCCGAGAAGGCCGTGCATGGCGAGAGCCGAGACAAGATGGCCAAGATGGCCATAGAATTAAAAGCCGCCGCCGACCGTTGCCGGGTTCTTGAAAAGGAAAACCAAGCGAAGGCATCGGACCATGAGAAGGCTGCTACGACGAGAAAGGACCTCCGCTCTGCTATGAGGGCAAAGAAGGAGGAGCTGCGGGAAGCCGGGGATATTTTAGCTAGGAAATCCTTTATGTTGCGGAGGAAGTTCGGAGATCCACGGTATGCCCCTTTGGATCGGCTGTGGAGTTCGGAGGATGTATATATGGATTTGGCGGCGAGCACTGCCGATGCGGCCAAGTATTTCCAGGGTCAGATAGACCGTGAAGTAGACCAACTTTTTTGGAGACAATTCCATTCTCCCGAGCATCCGCTTTCATTGACTGACCAATTAGCCGAATGGGCCGAACTGAATAGGTTGTCCGGACTCTCCATGAGATCTGTTGTGGATCAGCTATGGACGGAAAGGTCAAAACCGAACAGTTATTTCAGCTTGGTGCAGCATTTCCTTGACGTGGTGCCGCGCATTAATGCGATGGAGAGGTCGGCGTTCATAGAGGGCACACGGATGGCCTTTGCCCGTGTTAAAGCATACTGGGCGAGATGGATGCTACCACTGTTACAGCACGGGATTCGGCCATAGGTCGAAGGGCTGCTGAGGACTACTTTGAAGAAGTTCTTGAGGGTGCTCGTTTGATAGAGACCCAGTGCTCAAAAAATATTATGTTTGGGTGATATGTAATCTCATTGTAAGCGAAATGCTTTTATAAATTTTTATAAGGCTATTTTTATACTTTTGCCTGAAAGTAATATGATGCCTCTTGGGCGGCCGTTTATGTATACATGTGCATAACCTGAAAGATTGCAGTCGTCGGCTTCAACCCCCACGCATATAATGCGGAGGTGCTTGCAAAAACACGCGTTCACACTTAACCCAACGTCTTGGTCCTATTAAGGATGTGATAGCGGAGCGAGTGAGGCAACCGGACTATAATGCTTTAGCACTTTCACTTAGCCATAGGAGTTTGACAGTGGGGCTACTAGATAGCCCCTAGTGGCTCCGCACTCTCCCGATCCCGGGGTGCGTACATGCCTGGCCGAAAAACGGCCCTTCGTTAAGGCGGAGGAATTCTAACATTCCCACAGGTCATCGAGTGGTTGACCAGTCTCACACTATATCATGATAGTCAGTTTTTGGGTTTCTCTACTGAGGTGCTCGTCTGGATGAACCAGGGCACAATCGCAGTAGTTCTCCTGGCGCTACATTAGCCGGTAAAGCAGAACTTAAGGCACCAAAACACAGGAGCCGGGCATACTCAACATTTGACCAAAGACAATGATTCGGAGTTGATGCATATAAGGCCAAACTCGCGACGCCGAACACTCCCTAAGGTATTCGGTCTTAGTGGTATAAACCGGGCCTAAATAATGGCCTTTGTAAGAAGCCCCTTGTGTCTAGGTACGTGCATTGTTCTGGCGTGGCCACATGCCAAGACGTCAGCATCCTTCTCCACGGTGGATATGTATCAACAAGAAACAGTAAAAAAGGTTTACGTAGGGTCTTAATCTAAAAAGAATCCTTGGAGCAGGTCCCTGCTGCACGTCTACGCATGTGTCTCCGTTCTGCCGTATCCTGGACGGGTGTAAGACAATGATCATTTGTAAAAGAGAGGAATTTAGGTGAAAAAGTTGTCATGCAAAAAGATTGTTTTTTAAAGAAACCATGTATAATTCAAGATGAGAAGAAATTGCCACTTGTCTGTGCGCCTTGAGCCCCTTGTATTGACAAATAGGGGTGTGACCATTTATTCGGTATAAGTAGCAGCGCCGGACTTGATTAGTTGTGTCTGAGGTCTTGACGACCTATTGGATTCTTTCGCTGGTCCGGGCGCCTTTAGTGTGCGGCTGCCAAGGCAGCCTCACTCTCTTTGGCGCGCAGAGATCGCTTGATATTTCTCTGCACTGAAATGATGCCACGTGGACCGGGCATCTTGAGTGTGAGGGAGGCATAGTGTGGTATTGCATTAAAGCGAGCGAAAGCTTCGCATCCGAGCAGTGCTTGATAGCCACTTTGAAACGGAGCGGTGTGGAAAGTTAAATGCTCGCGATGGAAGTTATCGGGGGAGCCGAATATAACTTGTAGTAGGAGGGAGCCTATACAACGAGCCCCTGGGCCTGGCGTTACTCCTTTAAAGGTAGTATTGCTATGGCGAATTTGTGTTGGGTCCAACCCCATCCCGCGGATTGTATCCTGATATATTAGGTTTAGGCTGCTGCCACCGTCCATCAAGACTTGTGTGAAATGATATCCGTCGATTACTGGGTCTAATACCAGGGCAGCCCATCCCGCATGTCGGATACTTGCTGAGTAATCGCGATGGTCGAAAGTGATCGGTTGAGATGACCAGTGGCAGGACTTCGCGGTGACTGGCACTTGGGTATATTTTCCTGGGAGTGCCGCGTTGTTTTTCCCCTTGATAACGTGTAACAAGTTTACTGTTTTAACTTATGGTGGAAATTTCTTTTGTTCCCCCGTGTCTTGCATGGGAGGCTCGTCCTCGTCTTCACTTGGTGTATCCTCCCCCTTGTGTACGGCGTTGAGCTTGCCGGACTGCTTGAAGACCCAACATTCTCGGTGGGTATGATTAGCAGGTTTACCAGGGGTACTATGGATCTGACATACTTGGTCCAGAATTTTGTTGAGGCTGGACAGTTCATCCCTGGTGCCTTTAGGGGGCGGCTTTTGACCTGGCCGAGAGCTTTTGAATCCGGCATTTACTGTCGTGCCCTTCGTGCCGTCTTCTTTATTCCAGCGTATGTTATTGCTGTTGCGCCGTGATTTCCCGTTTCCATCTCTAACTTCAGATGTACTGGGGTCGCTGGTGCTGCATCTGGCTAGCCAGCTGTCCTCACCCGCACAAAAGCGGGTCATGAGGTTTGTTAATGCGGCCATCGTTCTCGGCTTATTTTGGCCGAGGTGTCCGGCGAGCCATTCGTCACGGACGCTATGCTTGAAAGCCGCCAAGGCTTCGGCGTCCGGACAGTAGACAATCTGGTTCTTTTTAGTAAGAAACCTGTTCCAAAGCTTTCGGGCTGACTCTCCGGGCTGTTGAGTTATATGACTCAAATCGTCCACATCCGGAGGTCGGACATAAGTCCCTTGAAAATTTGCCCGAAAGGCATCTTCGTGCTCTTCCCAACTTCCAATGGAGCTTTCGGGGAGGCCTTTAAGCCAGTGATGAGCTGGCCCTTTGAGCTTGAGGGGTAAGTACTTGATGGCGTGGAGATAATCTCCTCGAGCCATATGGATATGAAGGATGTAGTCCTCAATCCAGACCCCAGGGTCTGTTGTTCCGTCGTATGTCTCTATGTTTACGGGTTTGAATCCCTCTGGAAATTCATGGTCCAGCACCTCATCGGTGAAACATAGGGGATGTCCGGCACCCCTGTAGCTGGATGTACCACGTTGTTCGGATGTTTGTTGTGTTGCATTGTATGCTGGGGCGCGCTTGCGTGGTCCATAGATGGATCTTGTTGCACCGTCCTTTGGGTGCGAGCCCTCGCATGGGTCGCGTGTTGTATTGTGGGTGGCGTTATATGCCGCTCTGTGTTGATAGAGGGGTCGTCTATCCGACCAGGTGGCTGCTTTGATATTTGGTTGTGGGGGGTATGAGGCCTCCTCATCGAATTCAGGTAGCAGCTTCCGCTTTGGGTTCTTGGAGGGGCGATTGTCGCCGTACATCGCTGCTGTGTTGAGTATTTTACTCCATCTCATTTGGAGTGTGTCTTGCGCAGCCTTGAGCCTTTGCTTCTGCTTTTTTAGACTCCTCGCGGTGGCAACAAGCCTTTTACGGGCATTCTGCTGCTCCGGGTGCCTGTCCGGCGTTATGTCGTCCGGACCATTATCCTGGATAGAATTTGTTTGTTCAGTTTGATTATTCGGATTGCCGTTATCCGGCAGCGGTTCGCCCTGCTCCAACACTAGGTCTGTGTGATCGCTATTTCCGTCGAGGCGGGATTTGGGGCGGTGTGTCCTTCCGCTCCTCATCGTCATCTTTTGGTGCGTCCACCATGTATACGTCATATGACGAGGTGGCATTCCCGGGCCCAATAGGCGCTGGTTCTTCATCGTCTCCTTCATCGGCATCCATACCGTCGATGTCTTCGGAGTCCAAGTCGAGCATGTCGGTTAAATCGTCCACAGTGGCTACAAAGTGGGTGGTGGGTGGGCTTTGAATTTCTTCATCGTCCGTATCCCAATCTCACTGACCGTAGTCCGGCCAGGGCTCTCCTGATAGAGAGAGAGACTTTAGTGATTTCATAATATCGCCGAAGGGCGAGTGTTGAAAGATGTCTGCGGTAGTAAACTCCATGATCGGCGCCCAATCGGATTCGATCGGCAGAGGTGCGAATGGTTCGGAGTCCGAAGAGGAGTCCGGCTCCTTGGAGTCATGAGTCTCGCAGAGTGCGGGGCTGGTGTTCGGCTCGATCGCCGTTGGGATTGCAGCCCCCGAGGTGGCGTCCAACCACCCATCCTTGATCGGCGCAGTTGGCTCCGAATTAAGGGTCGAAGCTGATGCGGGTGCGGCCTCCAGGGCACTGTTCGGCGGCAGAGCTAGATCATGCTCGTCGTGATAGTGCGGCGCGCTCGGCAGTGGCTCAAATCCGTTGAAGATCAAGTCCCCGTGGATGTCAGCCGTGTAGTTTAAACTTCCAAATCTGACCTGACGGCCAGGGGCATAGCTTTCGATCTGCTCCAGATGGCCAAGTGAATTGGCTCGCAGTGCGAAGCCTCCGAAGACGAAGATCTGTCCGGGGAGGAAGGTCTCGCCCTGGACTGCATCGCCATTGATGATCATAGGAGCCATCAAGCCTGACGTCGACGACACAGAGGAACTCTCAATGAAAGCACCAATGCCGGTGTCAAAAACGGCGGATCTCGGGTAGGGGGTCCCGAACTGTGCGTCTAGGCCAGATGGTAACAGGAGGCTAGGGACACGAAGTTTTACCCATGTTCGGGCCCTCTCGATGGAGGTAAAACCCTACGCCCTGCTTGATTAATATTGATGATATTAGTAGTACAAGAGTAGATCTACCACGAGATCGGAGACGCTAAACCCTAGAAGCTAGCCTATGGTATGATTGTATGTTGTCAATGTTGTCCTACGGACTAAAACCCTCCGGTTTATATAGACACCGGAGTGGGTTAGGGTTACACAAAGTCGGTTACAATGGTAGGAGATCTGCATATCCGTATCGCCAAGCTTGCCTTCCACGCCAAGGAAAGTCCCTTCCGGATACGGGACGAAATCTTCAATCTTGTATCTTCATAGTCCAGGAGTCCGGCTGAAGGTATAGTCCGGCTATCCAAAAAGCCCCTAATCCAGGACTCCCTCACCCCTCTTTACCTTTCTCTGCTCCTTTTCCCAGGATGATTAAACCCGAGGGAAAGGAGAATAAAAGAAGCGATTGGGGGAGGGCGGCGATGAAGAGACCGGCGGAGCAGTTATCCGCCATGGTCCGCGGGTGACGTGTACCCAGGAGCTGCGCAACGTGACAAGCAAGGCCCATCACCCCTCCCCGAACGGAAAGATGAGAGGAGGAAAAGGGGGAAGCGGCAGACACAGTAGCGGCATCACCCACAACGGGTATACACCGCTACCATCGCTCCAGCCAACCGGAAGTCGCGCCTCTCGTCGACAACGGCCCCAAGGCCTCCGGGAGGGGCAATGCTGGGATTACGAGTGATCTCCAGATCTGCCTCCCGGCCGAGCTTCAAAGAGACCAAGAGTGTCGGATTGGGTTCTGGCAAAACCCTTGAGGTTCGAGCACTGGGGTGTGTAGAAAGATCTCTCCCCCTCTAGCTCACACTCGACACGATGTCACGGCCTAGCTCGACGAACCCAAAGAACGAGAGACACAAGATTTATACTGGTTCCGGCCACCATTGTGGTGTAATACACTACTCCACTATGGTGTAGTGGATTGCCTCTTGGGCTGAGGATGAACAGTAACAACGGAAGAGCAGCCTCCTGATGAGAGGTGTTCTTGTGCTTGGTGAACTTGTGTGGTTGGGGATGATCTGGAAGAGCCCCCCTTTCCATGGTGGTGGCTAGTCCTATTTATAGAGGCCCTGGTCCTCTTCCCAAATATTGAGCGGGAAGGGATCCCAGAACAGCCAAATTTGAAGGGAGACAACTAGTACAAGTTATCCTGACAAAAGTAGTCTACGCCTACCAAAGGCTCTGGTGGTGACGCCGTCTTGGGCTCCACGGTGACCTCCGTCCTGCTGTCCTACTGGTCTTGGTCTTGTTGCACCAATATGGAAACCTTTGCCTGATGCCTCGGGACTCCTCGCCTGTGCTTGCCTCTTTAGCACCAAAGAGGAAACGAGGACACTATGCGCGCTGGTTCCCGTCTGGCTCCAATCATCATGGCTTGCATCACAGGAACCTCCCGAGGTTTCCCTTGACTTGATCTCTCCACCCCTCGCGAGCCGGACTAGTGAGGCCGCCCCTGAGGAGGTATTGCGTCGTCCGTCTCGCGAGGCTTGGCCCCTCGCGAGGGTCTTGATTGTTTGCTGGTGAAGATGGGCCGTACAGGACCGCTGGAGGAGCCACGCCGCAGGTCGCAGGCAGGCAAGTCTGGGGACCCCCGTTCCCAGAACACCGACAGTAGCCCTCGGGCCCAAGGCACGCTCGGGCTTGGCTTCGAGGCGAAGCCAAAGGTCAAGTGCGGAGCGCTGCAGGCCCCAACAGCCTGGGGCCACGGTTGGCGCGTGGCGATTGATTAGACGTGGGCGTCTCCGCTTCCCCATGCTGCCTGGGCAACTGCCCGACTTGATGAGTCCTTGCTGCATGCAGAAAAAGATCATTATTACCTTAGATCGTGGAGGCCGGCGGTTGCCCCCTGGCTATAGATGGGAAGTGGGGGGCGGAGCCTCTGTTACCCATCTCTTCCTTCGCTTCTCCTGCTCCTTCTTCTTCCTCGTTCCATCGCATGCTGCATCGGCCATGGCGCTGATACGGAGGTTCTCGGACGCGGAGAAGGAAAAAACTCCCCTTAACGAGCCTGAGCTACTCCCGACGAAGAAGAGGCGGTCCCATTGTCGTGAGATAGTCGTGAGGCCGGTAGTGTCGGATTTCAGGTTCCTGCAGACCCTTGAGGTTCGAACACTGGGGTGCACGCGGAGATTTTGCCTCCTACCTGCTTGCACCCCTCCGCCTTGCTAGGATCTAAACTAAGGAAAGAACAACACAAGAGACACAGGGTTTATACTGGTTCGGGCCACCGTTGTGGTGTAATACCCTACTCCAGTGTGTGGCGTGGTGGATTGCCTCTTGGGCTGCTGATGATGAACAATACAAGGAAGAACAACCTCGCGAGGGTCTGTTCTTGGCTGGGGCGATGAACTGCTGGGAAGAGCTCAGTCGCCCTTCTCTCTCTCTCTCTCTCTCTCTCTCTCTCTCTCTCTCTCTCTCTCTCTCTCTCTCTCTCTCTCTCTCTCTCTTTTGCCCTCTATCTTCGGTGCCCCCCGATGTGGGTGGCTGGTCCTATTTATAGAGGCCCTGGTCCTCTTCCCAAATATTGAGTGGGAAGGGAGCCAACAATGGCGGGCTAATTTGAAAGGGGACAACTAGTACTAGCTATCCTGACAAAAGTAGTCTTCGCCTGCGCAAAGCTCTGGTGATGATGCCGTCTTGGGCTCCACGGTGACCTCCGTCTCGTAGTCCCCCTGGTCTTGGTTTCGTTGCACCGAAATGGCAACCTTTGCCTGATGCCTCGGTACTCCGCGGCTGCGCTTGCCCCCCTTGCACCAAAGAGGGAAGGAGGACACTGCGCGGGCTGGCACCCGCCTGGCGCCCTCGGTCGTCATGGCTTGTGTCACGGGCACCTCGTGAGGTACCCTCCCTTGATCTCTCTGCCTCCTTGTGAGCCAGCCTGACGGGGCCGTGCCTGAGGAAGCTCCGCGTCGTCCGCCCCGCGAGGCTTGGCCCCTCGCGAGGGTCTTGGGTTTGTGTTGGTGAAGATGGGCCGCCCTGGGCCCCCCTTTGAGCCACGCCGCAGGCCGCAAGCAGGCAAGTCTGGGGACCCCCGTTCCCAGAACGCCGACACCAGGGGGTGAGGGATGGAGAGCTAGTAAGAGCTCCCGAGTCGCGATGCTCAGGTGCCCCCCTTTTAACGCGCAAGCGAATCGCAAGGAAGAAGAGGGAGAGCCTGCGGTACCACATGTTGTAGTCCTCAAGAGGTTCCTGCAAGTTAGCGCGAGGAGGGGCACGAATTGCCATGGTGACTGCCGATCTGTCACTAGTACGTGGAAGGGGACTCCCTACTGCGGAGAGCCCCCGAGGCGTGTACAGCCCCGTCCTGACACGTGGCTGGCACGGTAGAGCTAGACGAGGTGCGTCTAGGCACTCATGAGCTAGCGCAGGACTCACGAGGCCCTACCTCAAGGCGGGTTGTGCCTAATCTTGGTTCTTGATGGCTGTGGCGTTCCTGCGAGATGGTTAGACAACCTGCGTCAAATGAATTTCTTGATGTTATTTCACGAGAAGGCCAAGCACCAACGACCCCAGGAGGTGATGTGAACGGGGCCGGCCCGCCAGATAGAGCTCAACCATTGGATTTATCGACGCTGCAGGGACGAGCCCGAGCACAGAAGTCGTGCCTAGCCTTCTTATGCGAAGGATCCTGAAGAAAGACGATCGATGCGTGGCTCCCATGGTGGGTGACAATCAAGCAGGTGATAACCATAGATAGATCATGCATGAAAAGCAAACTAGCTTAGGTAAATGCGAGGACGATACATGCCACTGGGTCGGACCCAAGCGGCCTGGGGATGATGCAGCCGGAGGGGCTTCCCCAGCAGGGTGAACTAAAGATGCAAATGGATACATGCCGTAGGGACAGACCCATGCAGCCTGGGAATGATGCAGCCCAGGGGGCGCTCCCAGCTAAAAGGACTTGGAAAAATGTCACCTGGTTTGGTTGTCGAAGGAGTGTTGGGGTAGCTGAAGACACGTGGTTAAGAAGTCGCTCCTCACGAGCGGTCGAGACCCTGAGCCTCGGGAGGCTCTAGATGCTCAGGTGGCCTCCCGAGGACCATCTCCATCCCCACCAGGACTGCATGGTGCTGATAACCCACAAGTATAGGGGATCGCAACAGTTTTCGAGGGTAGAGTATTCAACCCAAATTTATTGACTTGACACAAGGGGAGCCAAAGAATATTCTCAAGTATTAGCAACTGAGTTGTCAATTCAATCACACTTGGAAACTTAATATCTCCAACAAAGTATTTAGTAGAAAGTAATATGATAGTAGTGGTAACGGTAACAAAAGGTAACAGTAGTAAAAGCAATGTTTTTGGTATTTCATAGTGATGATAGCTATAGCAACGGGAAAGTAAATAAGCGAAGAACAATATATGGAAAGCTCGTAGGCAATGGATCCGTGATGGAGAATTATGCTGGATGCGGTTCATCATGTAACAGTCATAACCTAGGGTGACACAGAACTAGCTCCAGTTCATTGATATAATGTAGGCATGTATTCCAAATATAGTCATACGTGCTTATGGAAAAGAACTTGCATGCCATCTTTTGTCCTATCCCCCCGTGGCAGCGGGGTCCTTACAGAAACTAAGGGATACTAAGGCCTCCTTTTAATAGAGAACCGAAACAAAGCATTAACACATAGTGAATACATGAACTCCTCAAACTACGGTCATCTCCGGTAAGTATCCCAATTATTGTCACTTCGGGGTTAACGGATCATAACACATAATAGGTGACTATAGACTTGCAAGATAGGATCAAGAACACTCATATATTGATGAAAACATAATAGGTTCAGATCTAAAATCATGGCACTCAGGCCCTAGTGACAAGCATTAAGCATAGCAAAGTCATAGAAACATCAATCTCAGAACATAATGGACACTAGGGATCAAACCATAACAAAACTAACTCGATTACATGATAGATCCCATCCAACCCATCACCGTCCAGCAAGCCTACGATGGAATTACTCACCCACGGCGGTGAGCATCATGAAATTGGTGATGGAGGATGGTTGATGATGACGGTGGCGATGGATTCCCCTCTCCGGAGCCCCGAACAGACTCCAGATCAAGCCTCCCGAGAGGTTTTAGGGCTTGGCGGCGGCTCCGTATCGTAAATCATGATGATTTCTTCCACTTGATTTTTTTCTCCCCGAAACTCAATATATGGAGTTGGAGTTGGAGTCGGAGAGGCAACATGGGGCCCATGAGGTAGGGGGGCGCGCCCTAGGGGGGCAAGCGCGCCCCCACCCTCGTGGAGAGGTGGTGGCCCCCCTGGCCTTCATCTTTTGCAGGTATTTTTCTTATTTTCTAAAAAGTGGCTCCGTGAAGTTTCAGGTCATTCCGAGAACGTTTGCTCCTGCACATAAATAACACCATGGTAATTCTGCTGAAAACAGCAGGTTAGTTCCATTCAAATCATGCAAGTTAGAGTCCAAAACAAGGGCAAAAGTGTTTGGAAAAGTAGATACGTTGGAGACATATCAGGTGCCTAGCCTCCTCACCTGCCAGGATGCTCTGCAAATTGCGATGGAAGGCGGCAGCCACGCTTGGTAGGCCGAACGGCATGCGAACGTAGCTGTGAGGTGGACCCTCGCGTTGGCTAGCGCGCGAAGGCCAAAAGCCTTCATGAGATGCGGCCCTGTTGAGCCCTAGGATGTTGATGCAGACGCGCAGCTCACCACCCTCGCCTGGGTGGGGAGCAACACCAGGTGGGCGGCAGTCACCGGGTATGACTCTTGCTTCCTGAAGCTCCTAAGTGGCCTTGACGATGAACTCCTGAGCGCCAGGCGCTCCTCGCCCGGTGCCCTCCTGAGGGAAACGTGTCGTGAAGCACGCCTCCACGTGGTGCCCGAGCGCCTCCCTCCTGATGTTGGCCAGGTCTGAGGCCCTCCAGAAGAG
This sequence comes from Triticum dicoccoides, assembly GCF_002162155.2. Taxonomy (NCBI): domain Eukaryota; kingdom Viridiplantae; phylum Streptophyta; class Magnoliopsida; order Poales; family Poaceae; genus Triticum; species Triticum dicoccoides. Next base: position 363,184,476 of record NC_041388.1, read on the forward strand.
AGTCCCCGAGCCCTGCCCGAGGAGGGCACCGGGCGCGCCTCCCTATGCGAGGGAGGGAGGCGACCCAGGCGCGGGTGCCGATCCCGAGGTGGCGCCGCTAGAGTTGCCGCTCTCCTGAGGCCCAGAGCGGAGTAGCTGGCTTCTTCTTCTTGGGGTTGGCCTCAGGAGGGTACTGCGCACCCGCGTTGTTAGGGTCTTCGATTTGTGCATCCTGGAAGGCGTGCTCGAGGGAGCACACCGCGTCTCTTTCTTCGTAGGTGACTGTCGGGACCCTGATTCTAAGTCACACCGATCTAGCATGTAACACCTCATATCATTTTGCGGCCTCACGCACGGTATTCCCACAGGTGTCGCCTTACCATGGCCCGGGACCGTTTGCGCCTTTTGGCTCACGTATATGATTGTATCACTAGCATCCATATGACAGAGAACCCGGGCCGACATGACTAGTCGTGAACCCAAAGTGGCACTAACTTACGGGGACAGGCATACATGAATCAACATCGAGCATGTCGGTCAGCAGCGTGCGAATCCGGGCTGTAGCACTAGGCTAACAGGACTCCGGATGTCACCGCATGACATTTCCCCGAAGGGACAGACACAGGAACGAAGTGAATCACATGCCGACCAGTCTAAGTGTTCCGGAGCAGTAGTGCTGGGCTAGCAGGACTCTGGGTAAACTGGGCTGTAGCGGACTACCATGGCTCGGTGGAATCACTAGACTGCATTTCCCCCTAAGAGAGGCTACCAAGGATAAACAACTAGGTTGTCGGATCCCACACATAGCGATACACGTCACACGTACGCATAACATGCAAGTATGTGTTGTACAACATGGCATCACAACATAACGCAAACTCATATAGATAAAGGCCCAGAAGAGCCACATAGCATTAATACAAACAGAGGTCTCATGACCCATCATTCAGAGCATACAAGCAACGGAAGCATTACATGTCTGAGTACAGACAACTACAAAAGAAAAGGGCCGAGAAGCCTGACTATCTACAAGTCCCTCCCAAGGTACAAGATCGTAGCTGAGCTAACAAGCTACTCGTTGAAGTCCAAGCGGTACTACTAGTGAGACAGATGCCTCACCTGCAAAAGATAAATAAAGCAAACTTGAGTACAAAGGTACTCAGCAAGACTTACATCAGATCCTATCATACATGCACTTGTATCAAGAAGGTAATGCGGGGTTTATTTGCAGCAAGCCAGCTTTGACTCAGTGGCTATCCTGTTCTACGACTACAAGAAACTTCTTTGAGGTGAGGCAGCGCACACGAGTCCACTAATCACCACATAAATACACTACTATGGAATCATTCCCGTCTCCCTACGAGAAGGCCATCCATAGCACTCACACTTGTCTTGAGCATTTTAGAGTATCCACTCTAAGTTGTCTATGTACCATGTAAGCATCCAAGAAGTCCATAACCGAGGACACGACTATTCGAATAGATCATGATAACCCTGCAGGGGTATACTTCTTCACACACGCTCTCACCCCTTATCACCATGTACACGTCATGTATCTCGGCAACCTTCAAGCGGGAGCCTGGCGAGGGTGTCGTCCACGACCTGAGTAACCACACAAGACTCTAGTCCAGGTTTATCGCCTATTCGGGTTCCATCCGCAAGGAGATCTGGCCGGGGTTTCGCAAACGGCCCCAAACGATGTGTACAGGGTTCCTGATCCCACCATCCGGGTGCCACTCGGTACACCGGGCCACGGTGCCTAGTCTGTCCCAAGTCCACCCTGTCGGGTGCCACTCGGTAGAAAAATAGCACTACCTACAAACACTAGAAACTATTTGCAACTCCTAGATAGAGATCAAGGCAGTTAATAAGTCGAGAGAGCTTGGAGCGCCCGGAGACCAATGTGTGGTAGTAGCTAGTCATTGGACAACTTACACAGAACTCAGTTCTTAAGGACGGTCCCAATGAGACAACCCACCATGTACTCCTACATTGCCTCTCACGCTACCTTTACCAAATCGTGTTCACACGCTTAACTCTCAGCACCAGAACATATCGTAACACTCCAATCCATTCTCGATGAATCAGACCTGACATAACTCTAAGCAATAGCAGGCATGGCATGGTAGGAACACAACATGGCTCAATCAACTCCTTCACATGCTAGTGGGTTTTAACAATTTACTGTGGCAATGACAGGTCATGCAGAGGAATGGGTTCAACTACCGCAACATAAAGTAGTAGTTGAATCGTTGTTGTCCTAATGCAATAAATGAGAGCAGGAGCGAGAGAGTAGGATTGTATCGGAATGAACAAGGGGGTTTGCTTGCCTGGTAGATCAACAGGGGGGCACTGCTCCTCTGATAGGTACTCTGGATCGGTCTCCGGAGCAGGAACTATCGAGAAGGAAAGGTGACGGCAATCAATACACAATCATATGCAACAATATGATGCATGAACATGGCATGAGTATGTGACGTGTTTTGAGCTAATGCATTTAGCATTCTATTTGGAAGAGGTCCATTTGAACCAAAGATTCAAATGCAACTCTGAATTAAGTCCCTTTAAATGCCATAAGTGTGTTTTCTCATATACAGCATGTATAAGTTGGTTTTTCATGCATGAAAATGGTATAGATGGATAGATTGCATTTTTCTGATAATTTTTCATATATAACTTATTTCAATCTGAGCTACGGTTGAATTTCTATGAATTTTAGAAGTTTATGATATTTTCTGGATTTTCCTGGTTTATTTTAAATCCGGAAAACCATTACTGCGTCAGCATGACAGTAGCATTGCGTCAGCAAGTCAAAGGCGGCTGACCAGGTTAAACATGACGTGTGGGGTCCACAAGTCAGTGTTTGTGGCTAATCCTAAATTAAATTAAACCTAACCTGGTTTAGTTAATGGGGTTGGCCCCATGCGTCAGTGACCTAGGGTGGTCAAACCCTGGTCAGACGGGGTCAAACCCGGTCAATCCCGCCTGCGTTTAGCCGCCGGCGAGGCAGAACGCGGCGGAGGGTCACGGGATTTGCCTTCCGGCGACCATTTGGGCGGCGGAGGCCACGGGCGAGGAGCCAGAGCTCGTCCGCATCTTCTGGAGCAAGTGGGACAGGCGGGGACGGCCGGAGCTCGTCGGAGCGAAGCTCAAGGCGGCGGCCGACGCGCAGGTTCGGGCGGAATTGAGCTACGGGGCACGGCAGGGCTGCGGAGTGCCTCGACGGCCTCCTGGCATTGCACTGAGCATGGTGGTGTGCTCGGTCACGGCCCTAGGTGACAGAGGCCTTGGCGGCGACATGAACGGCGGCGAAGAGCTACGGCCATGGCAGGGAGCAGAGCTACGGCGAGGAAATCGAGCGCGGGGTCGGAGGGAAAATGGAGGAGAGCTCACGGCGGTTCGGAGGGCGTGCTCGGCGGCTCGAGGGAGGCTCTGGAGTCGACGGAGCGGCGCCGGCGATCTCGGGCGGCCGGAGGTGAAGAAGACGGCGGTGACGGCTCCACGGGGCGTCCGGTGACCCGTGGCTTGACGGAGAGGACGAGGACGACGGCGTGGAGTGTCTAGGCATGAAGTGAGGGCGAGGTCGTGACGGTGGGCGCGGCAACGGCAAGCGGTGGCGACGGTGGCGCTCGGGCGTTCACGGGAGAGAGCGAGAGAGAGGAGGGGTGGAAGAACAGAGGAGGTGGGCGCGATCCAGACGCAAGGGGAAGCTTACCCCTTCGTCCAGATGTCGGCAGAAGTAGGAGGTGGCGCAGCGCATTCGTGCGCGCGGCGACCAGGCGCCCCTGGCCTCCTGGCGAGAGGTAGGGGTGACTGGCGTGGCCAGCTGGCTGGGCCGGCCTGCTGGGCCGCACAGTGCTAGGCCACAGGTAACCCATGTAAGGTTTTCTCATTTTTCTTTTCTTTTGTATTTTCTGACATTTGTTTTGATTTAAGAACAATACTAACTATTTTATTTTCCTATGACAATTTTTGTAGGAGCTAGTGGTATTATTCTAGAGCTCCTCAACAACTGGCATAATTTTTGGACATATATTATATATATAACATATATATATATATATATATATCCAATGCAAATAATTAGTGGATTAATTCCAAAAGGCCAAAATAAATATTTATGAGCTCCTGAAAATATTTGTTTGAATTTTACCTCTGACCAATATTTTCAGAGAGTAACATGAACATTTTCTTGGACCTTTTTGGAGCAATTTTTATCTGGGTCATTTCCAGAAATGAAATCTGAGGGTTTCACAAATCCCCATTTCAAATTTAAATGAAATTTAAACATGATGCAAACATGAAGGCTGGCCTAGGTCATACCAGAACTAGGGATGTGACAACTCGCCCCCACTCGAAAGAATCTCGTCCCGAGATTCAGGAGTTGGTTGAAAGAAAGTGGGGTACTCAAGTCGAAGACGATCTTCATGCTCCCAGGTAGCTTCTCTCTCGGAATGATGAGACCACTGAACCTTGAGAAACTTGATGTTATGACGTTGAGTGACACGCTCTGCTTGATCCAGAATGCGGAGGGGGTACTCTCGATAAGTGAGGTTATCTTGGAGATCAAGAGTTTCATGGTCCACTCCGCGGATGGGATCCGAGAAGCAACGCCTAAGTTGAGAGACGTGGAAGACATCATGAACTCGACAAAGATGTGGGGGTAGTTCCAACTGGAAGGAAACCTCTCCCCGTTTAGCGAGAATGTGAAAAGGACCAATGTAACGAGGAGCCAACTTGCCCTTTATACCGAAACGATGGGTACCCTTCAAAGGGGTAACCCGAAGGTAAGCTTTGTCGCCAACTTCATAAGCCACTTCCTTATGACTACGGTCACACTGGCTCTTTTGACGAGATTGGGCTGTTTTCAAATTCTCACGAATGACGGGAACTTGCTCTTCTGCCTCCTGGATCATATCCGGTCCAAAGAATTGTCTTTCACCGGTTTCTGACCAGTTCAAAGGTGTTCGACATCTTCGTCCATACAGAACCTCAAAAGGAGCTTTCTTGAGGCTGGATTGGTAGCTATTGTTATAAGTAAACACGGCAAAGGGAAGACACTTTTCCCAATCCATACCGAATGAGATAACACAAGCTCTAAGCATGTTTTCGAGAATTTGGTTGACCCTTTCCACCTGACCACTTGATTGAGGGTGGAAAGCGGTACTAAAGGAAAGATGGGTGCCCATGGTAGTTTGGAAACTCTCCCAGAAATGAGAAGTCAAAAGACTACCATGGTCTGAATTGATCTCTAGTGGAACATTATGAAGTGACACTATTTGAGAAATATATAAGTCAGCGAGCTGTCTAGCAGTGATACTCTCTCGAACAGGTAGGAAGTGAGCCACTTTGGAAAGACGATAAATAACTACGAAGATAGCATTATTCCCTCTCTTGGTCCTGGGAAAGCCGGTGATGAAGTCCATACCAACTTTATCCCATTTCCACTCAGGAATAGCTAAAGGCTGAAGGGTGCTAGCAGGCCTTTGATGCTCTGCCTTAACGCGATGACAAACGTCACATTTAGCAATGAACTCAACGATTTCTCTCTTCATCCTAGTCCACCAGAACCTCTAGCGTAGGTCCTGATACATCTTAGTACTACCGGGATGAATCGTGAGAGGAGATTCATGCGCCTCCTTAAGGATTAATTGTCGAAGATGTTGATTCTTGGGAACCACCAAGCGATTCTCAAAGAAAACAACACCTCGATCATCTATAGAGAAACTACCACCAACTCCCTTGTCAATGTTTCTCTTGATCTGGGAAATTCCCGTATCCTGCTTCTGAGCAGAGATGGTCTGATCCACAAGAGTAGGTTTCGCCACCAAGGTAGAAAGGAATCCGTGAGGAGCAATGTGAAGGTTGAGCTTACATAACTCCTCATGGAGGAGTGGTTGGCCCTGTTGCGACATGAGATTGTTGCAATAGGACTTATGACTTAGTGCATCAGCCATGACATTTCCCTTGCCTGGGGTGTAGGTAATCCCTAAGTCATAATCTGAGATCAACTCCAACCAACGCCTTTGCCTAAGGTTCAAATCTGGTTGGGTGAAGATATACTTGAGACTCTGGTGATCGGTGTGAATCTCGCAACGCTTACCAAGAAGGTAATGTCGCCAGGTCTTAAGTGCATAGACTATGGCTGCAAGCTCTAGATCATGTGTAGGATAATTCTCCTCACGTGGATGCAACTGTCGAGATGCAGAGGCAACCACATGGCGATCTTGCATAAGAATGCAACCTAGTCCCTGTCGTGAGGCGTCGCAGTAGATACCAACGTCTTCAGTGAAATCCGGTGGCACAAGTATGGGAGCGGAAGTCAGGCGTCTTTTCTGTTCCTGAAAACTGTGCTCACACTGTGGGGACCACTCAAACTTTTTATCTTTCTTGAGAAGTTCCATGAGAGGTTTGGCCACTTTGGAGAAGTTCTCAATGAAGCGGCGACGATAACTGGCTAGGCCAAGGAAACTCCTAACTTGCTTAACTGTTTTAGGTGGAGTCCAATCAAGAATGGCCTGAACTCTCTCGAGATTAACGGGAATGCCCTTGCTAGAGATCACGTGGCCGAGATAGGTCACTTCTGGCAACCAAAATTCGCTCTTGGAGAACTTGGCATAAAGGCGGTGCTCTTTGAGTTTTTTTAATACAAGTCTAAGATGTTCAGCATGCTCTTCCTTATTCTTCAAGTAAACAAGAATATCATCGAGGTAAATCACGACGAACTTATCTAAGTACTCCATGAAGATCTAGTTCATCAAGCGGGAGAATATAGCTGGAGCATTGGTTAGACCAAAGGACATGACAGTGTACTCGTACTAACCATAACGAGTAACAAAAGCCATCTTAGGAATGTCCCCATTTCTGATCTTGATTTGGTGGTAGCCTAACCTCAAATCCATCTTTGAAAAGACTTAGGATCTAGCAAGCTGATCATACAGGTCGTTGATCCTGGGGAGCGGATACTTGTTCTTTATCGTGACCAAATTAATGGGATGATAATCTACAACCATTCGGTCCGTACCATCCTTCTTCTTGACGAAGAGGACGGGGCAAGCGCAGGGAGAAGAACTAGGACGGATGAAACCCTTTTGCAAGGATTCATCGAGTTGTTTCTTAAGCCCAGCTAGTTCTAAGGGTGCCATCTTGTAAGGTCTCCTAGAGATTGGGGCCGTTCTTGGGATAAGATCTATGACAAACTCTACATCTCTGTCAGGTGAAATACCTGGCAGTTCCTCTTGAAAGACATCCGGATAGTCACGGACTACCAGGATATCTTCAAGGTCTGGAAGAGGGTTGGCATTAAGAGAATAGAGTTGGCGCTTTGCAACTCTAGTGGAGACAGTGACTATCTTGCCAGATGGATGTGTAAGTTGAACAAACCTGGTGTAACAATCAATCTTGGCATAATGAGCTTTGATCCAGTCCATACCTAAGATGATGTTAATATTTGTAGACTTGAGGGCTATAAGTGATGCAAGGAATACAAGTCTGTCAACAAGGATTTCATTACCATGGCTTATTCTGGTAGTTTTCCATCTAAACCCTGGAGTTTGGATTTCAAGTGGAGTTGGCATATCACAAAATGACATGCCGTGCAAACGAGCATAGCCTTCAGAGATGAAGGAGTGAGATGCTCCGGTATCGAACAGAACCAAAGCTGGATGACAGTTGACAAGGAGTGTACCCAGAACGACATCCGGATCATCATGAGCATCTTTAGCTGAGAGGTGATGCACACATCCACGTTCAGTGGGAGCTGACTTGACACTAATCATCTTGCGTGATGGCTTACCACGGCCAACAGACTTCTCAGACGGGGGTGGAGAATAGTTGGTTTGAGAGCAGTCACGTGCATAGTGTCCTGGCTCTCCGCATGTGAAACAAGTCCCTGAAGTAGGACGTGGACCCGCTTTGACAAGCGGTCGACCAATAGGCCTGGGTGGAGCATGTAACTGAATTGGGTGAGGTGCCACACAAGAAGGCCTCGGTGTATAACCGGGTGGAAGAGCGGAGTTCGAAACCTAAATCCAGCACTTCTGTGAAGTAGAACCGGAGGAAGAACCCAAATCACGGGTGTGCGTACAAGACTCCTCGTAAGTGAGTTGAGCTGTATTTGCATTAATGGCCTTGTTCACAAGAGCCTGGAATGTATTGCAATGATGCAAGTGGAGATCACGACGCAACTTGGGGTTGAGACCCTTCCGGAACCTACACTAGTGCAGAACCGGGCAATAGCACCGGTTCATAAGGCCCTTTAGTGCCGGTTTGGTAACTGCCGCTAAAGTGTAGGCACTAAAGCCCCCCCCCCTTTAGTACTGGTTCAGCACAAACTGGTGCTAAAGGGCAACCACGTGGCACGAGCTAGCTTCGGGGGCAGGGAGCCCTTTAGTACCGGTTGGTCTCACCAACCGGTATTAAAAGGTTGGGGGGGGGGTTTGGGTTTATGATTTCTTTTTCATTTAATTTTGTGTTTTCCATTTAATTCTTTTTCGTTTGCTGGTATTTTATGATACTACATATTGTACACGTTATGCATATATATAAATAGAATTTCTAGTAGAACCGATCATAATATATATATATATATACAATTTCTCCTAATTGGTGCCTTCAGAGCCAGTGGCATTAGCCTAATTGGTGCCTTCAGAGCACGATAACAATTGGAAGTGGTTCATGGGGGCGGTAGTGGGTAATAGTATTCTCCTTTGGGATCTATGACCTGGTCGAGCAAAAATCCCGCTATTTCCTCAATTGCTTCTATGCGGTCCTCTGTTAGGAGCTTCTCCCGCACCTCTTTGAACTGTTAAGAAGGAGATCAATATGCATGTGTATTAGTTGTGTGACTAGATATCGATAATGGTGTAAAAATTGTGAATAGTGTTCTGACAAACGTACCCACTCCTGTCTTTGAGATCCGCTCCTTTCGGACGCCATCATGCGAATGTTCTCACAAACGTAGTATGCACACAGATTATTCCCCGGCGCCTGCTTCAGGGCCTTTACGCGAATGGAATTTGATCAGATAATAATTAATCAAGCATGATAACTAAAGAGATGGCAGCTAGCTAGTACTACTTAATTACTTACCTGGGATCGATACCATTTTAGATTTTGTTTCCATGGGCCTGGAGTGGCCCTGATGAACTTTGCCCAAGCCCTGCCTGCCGACAAAGAAAATGAATAAATGGGTTATTAAATAGTTGTTATCAGGAAATGACGAACTAATTAAATAGGCCGAGATATAGTTAATAATGATTGAAATTACCTGTTGACTATCCCCTTCACGATGGTGTAGTCACTTGCTTTCTTAAGTAGTGAGTCTAGTACTTCAACTGGTCCTTCATCAACTTTAATGATTAACAAGATCCAGTGAAATCTGCATGCACACACGTTTGCATGTCTTAATTAAGCAGGCATATGTAAGCAAAAACATGTAGCTAGCTAGTAGGCAAAAATAGAATTTGTAGTACAAGACAGTGTAACTCACTCGAAGTTGTAAGGAAGTAGTATATCTTCATTGTATTTGAGGCGCTTGAAGAACTCTAGCATGCTTTCCTCTACACTTTTTTCATAATATGGATCTAATTTCCATGTGTATTCATTAACGGTATTTGGGTCAACGAACCCAATGCCATAGCGTCCACCTTTTTTCATTTCATAAATCTTCTGTAGGATCTAGAAGTAGATGTGTCTAGAGGGGGGGTGATTAGACACTTAGTGCTAAAGTTGCAATTTTTAGGCCTTTTTGGTTTGAGTGGAGTTTTAGGCACAATTTCAACATACACAATACATATCAAGCAAGCATGCAAAGAGTATATGAGCAGCGGAATGTAAAGCATGCAACTTGCAAGAATGTAAGGGGAAGGGTTTGGAGAATTCAAACGCAATTGGAGACACGGATGTTTTTCCCGTGGTTCGGATAGGTGGTGCTATCCTACATCCACGTTGATGGAGACTTCAACCCACGAAGGGTAACAGTTGCGCGAGTCCACGGAGGGCTCCACCCACGAAGGGTAATGGTTGTGCGAGTCCACGGAGGGCTCCACCCATGAAGGGTCCACGAATAAGCAACCATCCACGAAGGGTAATGGTTGCACGAGTCCACGGAGGGCTCCACCCACGAAGGGTCCACGAAGAAGCAACCTTGTCTATCCCACCATGGCCATCGCCCATGAAGGACTTGCCTCACTAGCGGTAGATCTTCACGAATTAGGCGATCTCCTTGCCCTTACAAACTCCTTGGTTCAACTCCACAATCTTGTCGGAGGCTCCCAAGTAACACCTAGCCAATCTAGGAGACACCACTCTCCAAGAAGTAACAAATGGTGTGTAGGTAATGAACTCCTTGCTCTTGTGCTTCAAATGATAGTCTCCCCAACACTCAACTCTCTCTCATAGGATTTGGATCTGGTGGAAAGAAGGTTTGAGTGGAAAGCAACTTGGGGAAAGCTAGAGATCAAGATTCATATGGTAGGAATGGAATATCTTGGCCTCAACACATGAGTAGGTAGTTCTCTCTCAGAAATAGGATGCTGGAAGTGTAGGCTTAGTCTGATGGCTCTCTCTACGAATGAAAAGGAGGTGGAGGGGTATATATAGCCTCCACACAAAATCCAACCGTTACACACGATTTACCAATCTCGGTGGGACCGAATCTACAAACTCGGTCAGACCGAAATAGGAAACCTAGTGACCGTTAGAGATTTTCGGTGGGACTGACATGCAACTCGGTAGGACCGATATGGTTAGGGTTTGGGCATAACGTAATCTCGATGAGACCGTTTACACAAACTCGATGAGACCGAGTTTGGTAATAAGCTAACCAGAGAGTTGGTCAGGCAAACTCGGTGGGACCGATTTGCTCTTTCGGTGAGACCGAAAAGTTACAAAAGGGAAACAAAGAGTTTACATTGCAATCTCGGTGGGACTGATTCGCTCTTTCGGTGAGAACGAAAAGTTACAAAAGGGAAACAGAGAGTTTGCAATCCCATCTCGGTGAGACCGAGATCCCTATTGATAGAACCGAATTGCTAGGGTTTGGCAGTGGCTTAAGACAAGTGAAACTCGGTGGCGCCGGATAGGAATAATCGGTAGGTCCGAGTTTGGCTTTCGGTTTAGGTCATATGTGGAAGTGGGAAAGTAGCTGAGGATTTTGGAGCATATCATTAAGCACATGAAGCAAGAGGCTCATTAAGCAACACCTCATCCCTCCTTGATAGTATTGGCTTTTCCTATGGACTCAACGTGATCTTGGATCACTAAAATGTAAAATGAAGAGTCTTGAGCTTGAAGCTTTAGCCAATCCTTTGTCCTTAGCATCTTGAAGGAGTTCCCACAACCTTTAGTCCATGACACTCCATTGTTGAACTTATCTGAAACATGCTAGTTAGAAATGTTAGTCCAACAAGAGATATGTTGTCATCAATTATCAAAACCACCTAGGGAGCACTTGTGCTTTCAATCTCCCCCTTTTTGGTAATTGATGGCAACATACATCAAAGCTTTAGATAAAGATATAAAGAACAACAAGTAAAGCTTTGGAAGGACATGTAACAAGCATAGGCTCCCCCTACATGTATGCACTCATGTAAATATGAAATATAGAGGCATGTGAGAGCATAACCATGACAGAGTAGGCAATGTGTTACATGTATCTTGGCCATATGCATCAGAGCAAAAGATTATCAAGGAAAATACCTTCATGCTAATGAGTCCTTCTTGCAAACAGTATGTACATAAGAAAGAACTCCTCATACTCATGATTTTGATGCATATACTTACCTTGTGGTCTTGAGTTGGCTTACGATGGAATGAACCTGCACAAACAAAGGTAGATAACACAGGTACATCCACTATCCAGAGGAAAAAAAAGAAACCACAAGAATACCAAGACTGGGATGACATGTAGAGAGTGAGTACAAGGTACCACATTGGATTCAACATGTCCCCAAGAATAAAGATATGCAATGAATTTGACTGATTTCTTTCCCTTAGGTGTCTTGCTCCCCCAGAATCTTACATGGGATATTGGGAGAAGATAAGGAACAGCAAATCAGAGCTGAAAGATACAAATGAACATGTCTTTTTCCCTAAAAAGACATGTGACATCTCTCCTCTTGAACATCAAGCATCAAGCATCTGGGACATCTAGGATCCTTGAGTATTCTCTCCCCCTGGAAGTCTCTCTCTCCCCCTTAATACTTTCTCTCTTGTAGGTTTGGTCCTTGAGACTTTTTCTCTCCCTTGATGTGATCTCTCTCTCCTACAAGCTTTGATGTGATCTCTCTCTCCCCCTTTGACATCAATTTCCAAGAAGGGCTTTCTGGAATCCGTCATATAGGTTTGTCCTTGAGACTCAGCACAAAGCAATGGATAAAACTGTGATGCTTGTAGAGGACAAGATTCATTGAGTAGAGTTGGATCAGAAGAAATATAGAGCAAGTGGAAAACTATTTTTTCTGTTGCGAAGTCGGTGGCACCGAGTGGTATGTTTCGATGGCACCGAAAAGATTCGGTTGGACCAAAAATTACAAGTCGGTGAAACCGAGTTTACACAGAGAAAAACATTTGTCACCTTAGCTCACTAGACATGTAGGATCTCACAAAGATTTGCAATGAATTACCTGAAGGATTTGCAAGGAATTGATGCAGAAAATGCAGAACAAAAACAAAGAGAAAAGAGAAGAAACTGAAAGATCTAGATGAAGTTTTTTTTTTGAAAAAGAGAAAGAAAATAAACATGCATGAGACAAATGCAATAACACAGAAAAGAACACAAGAGAACTTCATCTAGAGTTGGGCGGTGACATAGTCACCTATGTTAGAGTATATTGACTTAGGAGTCAAGTGAGAACACTTGATCATAGGTCATACTCATCGTTTAAGCTCAAAATGGGGTTACCATTTTTCATTTAAGCATCTTGATGTATTCACATCTTGTTGAGTTGCTTTGACTCATGTCTTGGAGTAAAGCTTCTCTAAGATGGAATAACATACCTTGGGTGGTGGTGTGGTTCTTGCTCATGTAGTTGAACTTGTGTGGGTGCTCAAGGTTGATGTAGCTCATCAAGAGTTGGAAGCACCACTTGGAGTTTGAGTTCATCTACCTACATGGGTTAGTTCTTGCAAGGAAGAGCACTTGTGTATCCAAAAATGACAATCATGAAGCTCAACATAGAATTTGTCAAAGGATATGTTTGAATGGTTTTGTGCTTCCTTGTCTTCAACCACCATTGTGTAGAGTCTTGGTGATGTAGAGATTGCTCAAGATGTGAGTGAGTCACAATCTCATGGAATTAGATTCAACCAAGCACCTACATGGGTTAGACAACATGCTAGGTGCAAATATATCCAAGACATAAGATAGTTATCACAAGAGATATATCATGGATTAGTCATAAGCTCATGTCTTGCATGTATCCAATGGAGTTTCTACTCCAAGTTCGAAGCATCAATGATGTTCAATTCACCTCTCAACCTGCAAAATACTTTCTCATCAAGAGGTTTAGTAAATATATCCGCTAATTGCTTATCGATGCGAACGTGCTTAAGATTAATGTCACCCTTAGCAACATGATCTCGAATGAAATGATGACGAACTTCAATATGCTTAGTTCGAGAATGTTGTACAGGATTATGACCAATTTTGATAGCACTTTCATTGTTAGAAAGCAGTGGAATATGTTTCACATAAATCCCATAATCTTTAAGAGTTTGGGTCATCCAAAGTAATTGAGCACAACATGAACCAGCGGCAATGTATTCCGCTTCGGCGGTGGATAAGGATACCGAGTTTTGTTTCTTGGAAGACCAAGACACAAGAGATCTACCAAGAAATTGACAAGTACCCAAAGTGGACTTTCTATCAACCTTGTCTCCGGCATAATCTGAGTCGGAATAGCCAACAAGATCAAAAGAAGACCTCTTAGGATACCAAATGCCAAAATTTGGTGTATGGATTAAATATCTCACTATCCTTTTCACAGCCTTAAGATGACATTCTTTAGGAGCAGCTTGATATCATGCACACATGCACACACTTAGCATAATATCGGGACGTGAAGCACATAGGTATAACAATGAACCAATCATAGAGCGATAAACGTTTTGATCAACCTGTTCACCATCTTTGGTCAAATCATTATGTCCACTAGTAGGCATGGGTGTAGACATACCTTTGCATTCTTGCATATTGAACTTCTTGAATAAGTCCTTGGTGTACTTTGTTTGAGAGACAAATGTACCTTCCTTAGTTTGCTTGATTTGCAAACCGAGAAAGAATTTGAGTTCACTCATCATAAACATCTCAAACTTCTCTGACATTAGCTTTCCAAACTTTTCACTAAAGAGAGGGTTAGTTGAACCAAATATGATATCATCAACATAAATTTGGCATACAAATAGTTCTCCATTAACCCTTTTAGTAAAAAGAGTAGAATCAATTTTACCAATTTCAAAACCACTTGTAGTAAGGAACTTGGTCAAGCATTTATACCATGCTCTAGGAGCTTGTTTAAGACCATAAAGAGCTTTGTGAAGTTTGTAAACATGATTTGGTTTCTTAGGGTTGATAAAACCGGGAGGTTGTTTGACATAAACTTCCTCCTCTATTTCACCATTTATAAAAGCACTTTTGATGTCCATTTGGTACAAGGTGATATTATGGTGATTAGCATAGGCAAGTAAGATGCGAATGGACTCAAGTCTAGCAACGGGAGCATATGTCTCACCATAGTCCATACCTTCGACTTGTGTGTATCCTTGGGCGACGAGACGTGCTTTGTTGCGAACCACTTGTCCATCTTCATCTTGCTTGTTGCGAAACACCCATTTGGTACCAATGATGTTGTGGTTGTTGTCGGGCTTCTCAACTAATGTCCAAACTTGGTTTCTCTCAAAGTTGTGTAGCTCTTCATGCATAGCGTTTATCCAATCTGGATCTTCCAATGCTTCTTCAACCTTCATAGGTTCAATGCTAGAGATGAATGAATAGTTTTCACAAAAGTTAGCTAAACGAGTCTTTGAGCGAGTGATTCTCTCGGTTTGTATATCATTTAAGATTTGCTCGACGGGATGATCTTTGGCAATTCTTGCTCGAACTCGTGAGAGCCTTTGCTTGGGTCTTTGTTGAACATCTTCTTCATCTTGTTCTTCTTCTTGGTCTTCTTCATTGTTGACGTTGTCGTTCTCTTGTCGTGGTGGAGAAAGAGGTTGTTGATGTTCGTCTTGATGTATTTCATCGTTTTCTTCATCTTGGTGTGTCCCACTTGTGGATGCTTCCGTGTCAATTCTTGGTTCACTTTGTGGTGAAGTAGAAGCTTCCACTTGGACGGATGAAGTACTCTCCTTCACCTTCGTTGGACGAATTTTGCCAATGGACATGTCTTGGATTGCTTCTGAAGGGTCTTTGTCTCCTACATCAATTGGCAATTGCTCTACTTGCGAGCCATTAGATTCATCAAACTTCACATCTACCGTCTCTTCAACCTTTCGGGTGAAATTATTGTAGACACGGTAAGTGTGAGAGTTTGAGCCATAACCAAGTAGGAAACCTTCATGAGATTTAGGAGCAAACTTTGAACGACGATGCTTATCAAGAATGTAGCACTTTGAGCCGAATACTCAAAAGTATCCAACTTGGGGTTTGGTACCGGTGAGGAGCTCGTATGCCGTCTTGTCGAGTAGCTTGTGAAGATACAAGAGATTTGTTGTGTGACAAGCTGTCTCAACCGCTTCTGCCCAAAAGTGCTTCGGCGTCTTGTATTCATCAAGCATCGTTCTTGCCATTTCGATGAGCGTCCGGTTCTTCCTCTCAACAACTCCATTTTGTTGAGGTGTGTACGTAGCCGAGAACTCGTGTGAAGTCCCTTCTTCGTCAAGAAAGGTGTCCACATTTGCGTTCTTGAACTCCGTTTCGTTGTCTCTTCAAACCTTCTTGATCTTCACGTCAAACTGATTTTGGGCCTTCCTAGCGAAGTTTCTGAAGATCTTCTGGACCTGTGACTTGTCATTAAGAAAGAACACCCACGTAAATCTTGAAAAATCATCAACTATAACTAGACCAAAAGAATTTCCACCGAGACTCTTGTAGGCGTTGGGACCAAAAAGATCCATATGAAGTAGCTCGAGTGGCCTTCTTATGGTCATGATGTTCTTCACGGGATGCCTTCCTCCAACCTGTTTACCTGCTTGACAAGCACTGCAAAGTCTATCCTTATCAAATATGACATTGTTAACTCCAAGGATATGATTTCCTTTAATAAGCTTGTCAAGGTTTCTCATGCCAACGTGACCTAGTCGTCTATGCCACAACCAACCTTTTGAGGATTTAGCAACAAAGCAAGTTTTAGGTTGTGCCTTTTTAGAGAAATCGACAATGTAAAGATCACCTCTACGCATACCGGTAAAGACCATTTTATGATTGTCTCGACGAAATACTTGGCACTCTACCTCAGTAAATAGGACATTCAAACCGAAATCAGCAAGTCTAGATACTGAAAGTAAGTTGTAGCCAAGAGATTCAACGAGCATGCCATTTTGAATGGAACTATCATGTGAGATGGCCACCTTACCAAGGCCAACCACTTTACCCTTTGAATTATCACCAAAGGTGACATATTTTCGAGGGTCGTCATTTTCAGCAAGCTCACGAAACATCTCTTCATCTCCGGTCATATGATCAGTACATCCACTATCAAGAACCCATTCCTTTCCTCCTGATTCATATCCCCGAAGATTTGCCATAAGACCAAAATGTCTCATTGCATCATCAAGATCGAAGTCACTATCATCATCATCATAGTATCCATGTTCATCATGATCTTGTGACTCATCATTTCCTAGAGAGGGTAATTCATTAGATAAATGATCATCAAAGTGGTCACTTTTATGAATTCTTATAGCTTCGAATATGATATCACTAATGATTCCAACATCTCCTTTAGCATGCTTAAGATTGGTAAGTTCAAATAGACAATTACCAAAACTAGGATCACTAGAGTTCATCTTACTCAAGGCAATAGATTT